>NW_021130310.1:0-508 GCF_004193835.3 Ostrinia furnacalis
CAAATCATAATCATTGTCTTTACAAAAATTAAACCATCGTCTTATATATACCTCATACTGTTTAAACGAATTAACTGATAATGAGGCAAACATAACCTCAATCGCCGAGGGAGGTACACATCTTCTTAACCACGCTGTCCGCACAAGATCCCTGCCACCAGGGTAATCTTGGTGTGAATGTTGCGATTGCTAGAATGGTAAGATGTAATTGGGTTTTTACTTGCATTAAACACAATTAGGTTAGATATCAAGAGGCTTTTAAACAGAGGGTACCACGGCTGTGTGGGCCACAATGGTACAACCACTACACCTCTAGCTTTATCAGATACTAGCTGACCCGGCGAACTTCGTACCGCCTTAGCGTAGAGATTTTCTTAATATTTTTTTCCGTAAGAACCATCCTTGGACTTCCACAAACATTTAAAAAAAAGAATTATCGAAATCGGTTCAGCCGTTCACACGTGATGCCGTGACAACGCGAAACGGGTTTCATTTTTATATATATAGA
>NW_021130311.1:0-98521 GCF_004193835.3 Ostrinia furnacalis
GGTAGATAGGACACGCCAAAGGCAGGTAAGACACGCCCAAGGAAGGTAAGACACGCCCAAGGAAGGTAAGACACGCCCAAATAAGTAAGACACGCCCAAGGAAGGTAAGACATGCCCAGATCTGCTTCTCAATAGTCCTTCAACATCCTACCTAATGAACACACCTCACTCACCCTCGGTGGCAGCCACTGAGGCAATGTATCTTCATCAACAGCGCCGCCGTCTTCCAAAGCATCTAACGACAGCGCGTTAAGCGCCCAACGGGCCTGCAGCGCGCTCCATGGTAGATAGGACACGCCAAGATCCGCTTCCCAGTAGTCCTTCCATTCGCGGCCTTTTACACCGCGGCCGGGCGCCCAAGCCACCTGCAAATGAGGAAACATTTTAGTAAACCGGTTTCATAAAGGGCACGTTATGAGGTTAATGACCTCTTTGTCATAATAACGACTCTAAGGCCCAGAACACACGGTGAAACGAATTTGAAACCGGTTTGAAATAGTCGCGTCATGTGTGGTCTCTCAACGGAATCTATGGCAGAAACTTAGATGTAACTCAAAAGTAACTAGAAGTTGCAGCTTCGTTGCAATTGCGTTTCACCGTGTGTTCTGGGCCTAAGTCTGCGGGCACGAAACTGGCGACGGCAGAGCGATGGCGAGCCGACGCGACGGCGGAACGGTGGCGATGCATACAACAACATGGATAGTATACGGTGACGCGCACGAAACGCCGCTGAAAATACTACTCCTCATCGCCGCCGCTCCGCCGTCCACAACTTTATCCACAACGGGGAAGCTCTTGGCCTATATCTCACCTGATGGTAAGTGATGATCAGGCCGAAGGTGGAATGGCAAAGATCGGAAATAGCAACCCGGCATTGATGGCAGCGCAAATGATATTTCAGTGTTTTCCAACGTGACAAAATCGGAACCAGGGATTCGGTATTGACGGTGGTGCCCCGCTATCAATGTCACGGGTGGGACAGTTCAGTATATTGGGTCCTGAACCGTCCCACCCGTGACATGGACAGGATGATTTTTGCCATGTTGGAAACTTTATAGTTGAACGATGGTGGCGCCCCAATGAGTTTGGTGGGACAGTTCGGTTTAGGTCATCTAAAGCCTGGTCCGTGAGCACGTAGAATCCCGTCCAATGACCCCAAGCTGCCCATCCTTGTCGCTCGCACGTAATTATGTTGCTGTCGCGCTCGCACACTCACTGCGGGCGCGCGTCGCACAGTCGCGACAGCAATTGTTTGGACACCCATAGCGCCATCTACGCAACTCATCATGAGAACTGGCGGTCATATACCTTCTCCCTGCTACAATTTCTTCGCTCAACGTCTCAACGCGCGAGTCCAACAGCCAATCAGGAACGTTCCTCGTCCGCGATCAATTTTGCGCACCAATCCGCGGGTGCTAACATTGTATAATTTAAAACAAACGAAATTTTACTATGATTATTATCACTCTTCATAATTACGCGCGAGCGATAAGGATGGGTAGCTTGGGGTCATTGGACAAAATTCTACGTGCTCCCGGACCAGACTATAGTAGCTTATCACCACTGACCGTGATCTCCTTAGAGTGCAGCTTGTGCTTGTTGAGCTTGGCCAGCGCCTTGGCGGCGTCGCGGCGCCGCTCCATGACCACGAAGGCGCAGCCGCGAGGCGCCACCACGTCGATGGACGTCACGCCGCCGATGGCGCCGAACAAGTCTGATAGTTCCTCCTGGGTCGCCAACTTGGATAAGTGGCCCACCCATAGCGTTGTGCTACACACTGCGAAGGACAAATGTTAAATGTGATAAATAATGTCTGAATTTTTTACCACGACCAGGCGATATTGATGCCTCAACTGAATAATAGTGACAATAAAGGCACAATTTATTGTCACTATTCAGTTGAGGTATCAAATAGGTTCTCGCTTCGATCGCGCAAGGCATAATAACGACGTAATGAGGGTATAGTTTTTATACATAACAGTTTGGCACCCCTGGCGATTGACAGGACCTTACTCTACAGTGGCGCCATCTTGATGAGTGCAAATGCGTCCTACCACTTTAGCGCTCACCAGTTGGTGCCACTGTCTTCGCTACTAGCAAGTGACAGGATCTTACTCTACAGTGGCGCTAACTGGTAAGCGCTAAAACGACACCCCTCATTACGGTGCTGACACATTTTATAATTTGACAAGTTTTTAGAAATTACAAAAAACAGACATAGGCCAGTAGAATTAAACACAAAAATTGATTAAATCGGAAATAATTCCTACAAAAGATTTTTTGCTTTAATGGCTTCATTGGTTGCCCATTAAGACTCTCCTAAGTTTTCGACTTCGACGGAGTTGTGCTTAAGTGGTGGGGGCCCCCCGAAAGGGGCGTTTTTTCGGTTTTCCGGTTATACCGCGTAAAGGACTTACCCTATCGAAAAGTGGTCTTCATGACGGTTAAAGGGCACTTAATTCTGCATTGAATAAGACCAAATTCATATGTTTTGGACAAACCGTTCTCGCGCTAAAGTTCGGCAAATTAGAAAATATACGTATAATTAATGACCCTCTCCACGTCCAATGGCTTGTTACCCACATGCTTCCAAGCCTTGTAAAGGGTCGCCTTAACCAGTGTAACCCTAACAAGGCTCACGAGTTTGATTCGCTTATCCTTGTTCGTCCCAGCCGTTCCTTAACTGCGGTTGCTGCACCTCTTCCTGGCACTCTCCTGAACGACTCTGTGTTACCTACCATTGGACGTGGAGAGGGTCATTAATTATACGTATATTTTCTACTTTGCCGAACTTTAGCGCGAGAACGGTTTGTCCAAAACATATGAATTTGGTCTTATTCAATGCAGGATTAAGTGCCCTTCAACCGTCATGAAGACCACTTTTTGATAGGGTAAGTCCTTTACGCGGTATAACCAGAAAACCGAAAAAATGCAACTTTCGGGGGCCCCCACCACTTAAGCACAACTCCGTCGAAGTCGAAAACTTAGGAGAGTCTTAATGGGCAACCAATGAAGCCATTAAAACAATAAAATCTTTTGTAGGAATTATTTCCGATTTAAAAGCTAATTCTACTGGACTAACATTACATTACAATAAAACTTAATTTATATTCATAATTTTTATCTGAAATATTTTAATAATGCGTCAAGGACACCGATCGAGTTATCACAGACTAACACATTTTCACTGGTAGGAAATATCGGATTTTAATGGCAACACATAAACGTATTTGATGCTACAACTTACCACTAAGGTTCTCCTTCTTTATTGGTGGTAATCCCTTCTTCTCTCTTTCCCTTTGTTTTTCTTTCTCTGCCTCCCTTTCTTTATAGCTTTTACTATCCTTTTCGCGGTCCCTATCCCTGTCCCTGTAACAAATTAAGATATTTTATTTTTTATTTTAATTACACATGATAAAATATGTCTTTTAATATTTAAAATATTAACTCCTGAAGTTCTGAAGAGATAACAATTAAATTAATAACTTCTCTTCTGACTATTTCGCATCTCTCTTATGTTTACCTACAACAACCCATGTCAGCTTGCTAGCTGGTTGAATATTTTTTCAGTAGGTACATGGAAGTGGTTTCTATTTCTTCATTTAAATATTGGTTACATGGAAAAAGGCATTATAACTTTTTGATTGTTTCTAAATAGTCTATTATATTATTTCAACTAAAACTGGCGATTGAAAACTTTGTCCTTGACGAGTATAAGCGCTACTGCACACGACGCCGCTACCGCGCCGCCGCCGCGCCGTCGCCGCGCCTTTGCACTGTTTATACGCGCCGCGTGAACAGGCGAAATTATGCTTTGATGGCGCGGTGGCGGCGCGGCGGCGGTTTTACTCGGTGCGTATGAACAGTGTAGCGGCGCGGCGACGGCGCGGTGGCGGCGTCGTGTGCAGGAGCCCTAATTATGTTATTTACCTGTCTCTGTCGCGGCGTCGGCGCGGCGAGCGCGATCGCGAGCGCGAACGACGCCTGCGCTTGGGCGAGCGCGATCGCGAACGGTGGCGACGCGACTTGGGCGACGGACTCCTGGGAACAAGCGGAAAACATCGATGTTAAATAGAAAGATATCATTATCAAAAATCAAAATTTTCTTTATTTGTTTAGACTAATTAAATTAGTTCTTGCAAATCGTCAAATGCTCTTAAGGAGCCTATACATGACTCATTCTTTTTTTGCCCTACCAGCGCTTCGAGACAAACATTTGGCAAGTGCTGAGAAGAAGCGCCGCAACAAACTCAGTCACCACTGTCTAACGGTTTAAAATATAAGAAAGTAGGAAGTTACAATACATTCAGAAGCAAGTTACTTACTACGCGCTCCCGTTGATAGAAGGTGGCCTTTAAGACGCCCATCTAGCACGAGACCGCGTGGCAGTTTTGAATACAGTGTGAGTCACGTTAAAGTGNGGCCTTAATATGCAAAGTTGAAAAATCCCACGCCGCCGGCGTTACGCCGCCGCCGTGGATTTTTTCGTGGCGCGCCGCCGCCCGATTTTTTTTGACCGGCGCGCACGTCTAGTTGCAGTTTCGTTGCAATTGCGTTTCACCGTGTGTTCTGGGCCTAAGTCTGCGGGCACGAAACTGGCGACGGCAGAGCGATGGCGGGCCGACGCGACGGCGGAACGGTGGCGATGCATACAACAACATGGATAGTATACGGTGACGCGCACGAAACGCCGCTGAAAATACTACTCCTCATCGCCGCCGCTCCGCCGTCCACAACTTTATCCACAACGAGAAAGCTCTTGGCATATATCTCACCTGATGGTAAGTGATGGTCAGGCCGAAGGTGGAAACGAGATGGCAAAGATTGGAAATACTCCTAGCAACCCGGCATTGATGGCAGCGCAAATGATATTTCAGTGTTTTCCAACGTGACAAAATCGGAACCAGGGATTCGGTATTGACGGTGGTGCCCCGCTATCAATGTCACGGGTGGGACAGTTCAGTATATTGGGTCCTGAACCGTCCCACCCGTGACATGGACTGGATGATTTTTGCCATGTATAGTTGAACGATGGTGGCGCCCCAATGAGTTTGGTGGGATTGGTTTAGGTCATCTAAAGCCTGGTCCGTGAGCACGTAGAATCCCGTCCAATGACCCCAAGCTGCCCATCCTTGTCGCTCGCACGTAATTATGTTGCTGTCGCGCTCGCACACTCACTGCGGGCGCGCGTCGCACAGCGCGCGAGCGATAAGGATGGCTAGCTTGGGGTCATTGGACAAAATTCTACGTGCTCCCGGACCAGACTATAGTAGCTTATCACCACTGACCGTGATCTCCTTAGAGTGCAGCTTGTGCTTGTTGAGCTTGGCCAGCGCCTTGGCGGCGTCGCGGCGCCGCTCCATGACCACGAAGGCGCAGCCGCGAGGCGCCACCACGTCGATGGACGTCACGCCGCCGATCGCGCCGAACAAGTCTGATAGTTCCTCTTGCGTAGCTAACTTTGATAGGTGGCCCACCCATAGCGTTGTGCTGCACACTGCGTTGAAGAAAACACATGTGACGTTTTGAGAATTTTGGGACATACAGTGTGAGTCGACACTAACGTAACTCACACTGTATAATAAAACTTGCAAATGATGTAAGATTTTAAACTTTCGCGTTCCATTTCAACTAAAATAGTAAGACACGGGTCTTAACGCGACGTTTATTAATCCGTAAACCCGTGTCTTACTATTTTAGTTGCAAATGGTGGCTGATGGGACCGAAAAGTTCTCGAGTGGCGATCACGAGCCGGAAGACGTGGTGTGGGTAGGTGGACAGACGATCTGGTAAAGGTCGCGGAAAGAACCTGGATGCAGGCAGCGCAGGACCGTTCATTGTGGAAAACCTTGGGGGAGGCCTTTGTCCAGCAGTGGACTTCATTTGGCTGATACGACGAATATTTAATGTGAGTAAAATCTATGAATCTTTGTCCACAACCAGGCGATATTGATGCCTATTGCAACCATTTCGTCGTCACTATTCGGTTGAGGTATCGTAGCTGGGTCTACATACACCAGACAATCCACCGCGCTTCGATCGCGCAAGGCACAATAACGACGTAACTACGGCATTGACACAATATTTTATAATTTGACAAGATTTTTTGGAAACACTAAAAATAGACACTGTAAATAACAATAAAACTTTTAATTTATATTTAAAATTTTCTCTTAAAATATTTTAGTAATGTGTCAAGGACACTAATTGAATTATCACTGGCCTTACACCAATCTTCATTGACAGGAAACACAGGATTTTAATGACAACACATGGATTTATTTGATGCTACAACTTACCACTACACACAACAACAAACGTGGTCGCCCCAAGCAAACTTGGCGGCGCACTGTGGCAGACGAGGCGAAGAAGATCGGCAAGACTTGGAGCGAGATCAAACACATAGCTCAAGACCGAACGCGATGGAGGACTGTTGTGGACGCCCTCTGCCCCATCTAGGGGACATAGGACCATAAGTCAAGTAAGTCACAACTTACCACTAAGGTTCTCTTTCTTTATCGGTGGTAATCCCTTCTTCTCTCTTTCCCTTTGTTTTTCTTTCTCTGCCTCCCTTTCTTTATAGCTTTTACTGTCCTTTTCGCGGTCTCTATCCCTGTCCCTGTAACAAATTGAAATAGTGATAAAATATGTCTTCAATTTTTTTTCGCAATGTGAAGGACGAAATCTGCACTTTTGCATACACAAACTAATATGATCTGATTGATCATTCAGTGTGTAGAAGTGGCGTGTCAGTTCATCATCAAAATTCCTAAAACTTATTTTTGCAAACAAGCTTTTAAAAAGCACTTTTACACGTCCCAGTATTCCTGTCTTTATCACAACTCGAAAGCTCTTGGCCTGCACTGCATCTCACATGATGGAAAGTGATGGAAAGCCTTAGTCTCTCTACTCGACCTGTGGTTGACTGGCAGATAATGCCACCTGGCATTAAGTCCGCCACTGTACAGTTGTATGTGCAAAAGTGTAAATAAATAAACAAATCAGGCCGAACATGAAAGCGAGTTTCATCCGGAATCCTCAACCCCGACTGTTATAAATTCAATTTTGCATAGAGGAAGACAGTTTATCACTTTTTGACACTTTAAACCAGAAAAAAGTGACATAAGTCTTCAACTAAATGAAACTGGTATCAGCTGGCGATTGAAAACTTTGTCCTTGACGAGTATAACTATGTTATTTACCTGTCTCTGTCGCGGCGTCGGCGCGGCGAGCGCGATCGCGAGCGCGAACGACGCCTGCGCTTGGGCGAGCGTGATCGCGAACGGTGGCGACGAGACTTGGGCGACGGACTCCTGGGAACAAGCGGAAAACATCGATGTTAAATAGAAAGATATCATTATCAAAAATCAAAATTTTCTTTATTTGTTTAGGGCCGATTTTTCAATCGTCAGATAACTTTTAACTGAAGAATAAACTTGTCACTTTGACATATTTTCTATATTGAAACTGTCAACGTGCCAAACTTATTCTTCAGTTAAAAGTTATCCGACAATTGAAAAATCAGCCCTTAGACTAATTAAATTAGTTCTTGCAAATCGTCAAATGCTCTTAAGGAGCCTATACATGTCTCATTCTTTTTTTGCCCTACCAGCGCTTCGAGACAAACATTTGGCAAGTGCTGAGAAGAAGCGCCGCAACAAACTCAGTCACCACTGTCTAACGGTTTAAAAATATAAGAAAGTAGGAAGTTACAATACATTCAGAAGCAAGTTACTTACTACGCGCTCCCGTTGATAGAAGGTGGCCTTTAAGACGCCCATCTAGCACGAGACCGCGTGGCAGTTTTGCATATATTTATTTAGTGCCGTGCTAATTTCGGTGCAGTCCTGTTGTCCCCCCTGCTTGGCCCCCCTAGGGGAGCCAACAGGATTTCGAAATCCTGTTGTCCCCCCTGGCTAGGGGAGACAACAGGACTAGATTTTTAATCAATGATTTGAGGACTGTTGTCCCCCCTGGCAAAAATTATTTAAAAGCCATAAAATTTTATAACATTTAAGAAGGACTGGAGTATCTACCTGAATGAATGGCAAATTGCCAAACTGAATACCTAAACGCATGTCAAATAATATTAACATTTGGATAACGAAAAAAATATAAGTTCTTGGTACCGGTACTATTTCAGACTATTTCTGAAATTCTACTAAATTACTGACTTATTTCTAAATCTGCTTTACTTGCTTTTGACAAAATCGTTATGAATTATCCCTACTAAATAATATTATAAATGCGAAAGTAACTTTATCTTTTTTTATAAATAAATACAAACATATAGCGGACAAAGCCGTAGGCAAAAGCTGAGTACCTCTATTATGCTATTCTCATGTATAAAAAATATTATCTAGGTACTGTAGAGTTTATCAAGTGTAAGTAAAAATCCGTTTAGTAGTTTTTACGTGAAAGAGTATCAAACATCCATACTCACAAAGTTCCGCATTTACTTACAACATCAGTAGGTAGAATGCTAAAACTGAATAATTTTAAATCTATACTTAATATTATAAAGCTGAAGAGTTTGTTTGTTTACTTGAACGCGCTAATCACAGGAACTATCGGTACGATTTGAAAAATTCTTTCAGTGTTAGATAGCCCATTTAGCCCGGGAAGCTTCGCCATATACTCATGTCCGAAATACCGCAGTGTCTCAAGACGAAAGTCTTCGAGCAGTGTGTGTTGCCAGTGTTGACATATGGATCCGAAACGTGGTCGCTTACTATGGGCCTCATAAGAAGGCTCAAGGTCACCCAAAGGGCGATGGAGCGGGCTATGCTCGGAGTTTCCCTGCGTGATCGAATCAGAAATGAGGAGATCCGTAGGAGAACCAAAGTAACCGACATAGCTCGCAGAATTGCTAAAATCAAGTGGCAGTGGGCGGGGCACATAGCTCGTAGAGACGATGGCCGTTGGGGCAGGAAAGTTCTCGAGTGGCGACCACGGGCTGGAAAACGTAGCGTGGGCAGGCCTCCTACTAGGTGGACCGACGATCTGGTAAAGGTCGCGGGAAGAGCCTGGATGCGGGCAGCGCAGGACCGTTCATTGTGGAAAACCTTGGGGGAGGCCTTTGTCCAGCAGTGGACGTCATTTGGCTGAAACGAACGANAATTCCGTTCTTAGTGGATGTCTACACCCTATAAGGAAACCTACCTGCCAAATTTCAAGTTTGTAAGTGTTAGTTAATACCGGCCGGCACCAATACCTATCAAAATTGTAATTATTACCTTGACAAACGTTTAGGTATTCAGTTTGTCAATTTGGCATTCAGTCAAATACTTCAGTTTTTCATAAATTATGCTATAAAAATTTATGGCTTTTAAATAATTTTTGCCAGGGGGGACAACAGTCCTCAAATCATTGATTAAAAATCTAGTCCTGTTGTCTCCCCTAGCCAGGGGGGACAACAGGATTTCGAAATCCTGTTGGCTCCCCTAGGGGGGCCAAGTTGGGGGGACAACAGGACTGCACCCTAATTTCTAGGTTAATTGTTGCGTTTTGATACATATATATATTATATCAGGTATATCTTTCCTTGACCAGTCCCCGAAGGCATCGCCTTATCACAGACATGACGTGTGAACCAGCCATCGCTTCACTCGACCATATTATAGGGAATGTAACGACCCGCCTCACACGCCACTACCCCAGAGACATTTTTAGTGAGCATGACAAGTCTAAGATATCCTTCTGGCTAAGTGGCTAAGTTATTTAGCTCTAAGAACTTTTACCCTTTATTCCCAGTAGTTCCATTTGGCAGTTCCTTTAAAGGGACTAGTGGAACTTTTTTCTCCCTCTAGTTCCTTTAAAAAATTCGAAGGAACTACTGGGACGTTAACGTTACATTGTCCCTTTAACGCTTGACTAGTGGTACAAAATCGTCCCTTCAAAGGAAATGTGTAAAGGGACTACTGGGAATAAAGGACTTTTACACAAAAATATTCCAGCATAACATGCACCAAAATAGACTGCTCTGAATATCCAGCTAAGTGCGTGACTGTGGGACACTGACTTGCAAGTTCAGTCTGAGATAACAATAAGTACCCAGTGCTCCAGAGGAAATATCTGATCCTGGAAGGTTTTGCCACATTGGATGCATTCTGCGGTCATCGGTCACTTTGACCAGACTGCAGACCGCAACCAGTGTGGCAAATCCTATTTTTAGAAACGCCTTTAGGTAACATTTTGAAATTAAAATCAAATACTTGTGTAGGGCTGTGGGCTCTTGCGAGCTAGCTTTATTACATACCTAGAATCATTAGCATCTGGTATTTCTATAACTTGCGGTCCAGTTTCCACGAATTCTATGTCAGATTCATTGGCCATATCATCCTTGGACTCGCCTTGCTTTTGTTGGTCATTAGAGTTCTGAAACAAACAAAACAGAACTTTAATATCTGCAGCAGTAGACTTAAGTTACAAAGATTTGAAGATAATTACCAAGAATGGAAGATTCTGGTTTTGGTTTTGTTGTAGTTGCATATCCATCATAGGCATTAGGTTCTGAAAGCAATAATATTTGGTTGTAATAAAGCATAGTAAATAATGATAATTTTGACATACTTTTTGCAGTGGTCTTACAGGTATTTGCATGCCGGTCATAAGCTGCATTTGAGCCTGCAAACTTTGGAGCTGCCTCATTATTTCTGGATTTGTTAGTATACTGAAACAAATCATAATTTTATAAGTAACAAATTAATACAAAAATAAAAGTAACAGTTTACCAAGAGGGATCGCCATGTACAGTTGTACACTATACATGAAAGTCATAGAAGTCAAATATAATACATGGTCCACAGTAATTTCAATTGAACCTTATTATTTTGACTTTAGGGGAATAAACAACAAGAAAAAACTAACACCCGTATTCACAAACAATGCTTGCTTATGTGCGGAACGCACAGCGTTGAATAGAGCTCTGTGATTGGTTTGTGTGTCACCCTGTGCGTCCACGCGCACTGTGAGACCTCATAGTAACGTTTGTGAATNCTGTGAATACGAGCGTAAATTACTTTTTATGGCGCAGCTACACTGCGTGAAATTGATCGAATCAGATAGTCTAAACAAGCAGTTCAGTCGTTTCGCCCATACTTCAATGCGCATGCGCTTCTGTTCGATCAATTCCGCGCATAGTGTAACTGCGCCATTACCATTCTTATATGGGCAGTCGCAATATAGAAACCACATTACTTTGAACCTTATTACAACGTATCAAGTACTACACGTCTAACCTTATCCTGGCAGTGGCAATACAAGAGCCATATTAATTCGGACCTTACTGCTATGAGTATAAGGTGGTATTTACCTGCCAAGCGCGTCGGCGGGGTTCTGCGGCGGCGGCGGCTGCGGCGCGGGCTCGGCGGCCGGCGGCTCGTCGTCGCTCTCGTAGTCGAAGTCGTTTAGCAGCTGGAAATAGGGAATGTTGTATTAAATCCCAACTAATATTATAAATGCGAAAGTAACTCTGTCTGTCTGTCTGTCTGTCTGTCTGTTACGCTTTCCCGCTTAAACCTCGCAACCGATTTTGATGAAATTTGGCATAGAGATAGTTTGAGTCCCGGGAAAGAACATAGGATAGTTTTTATCCCGGTTTTTGAAACAGGGACGCGCGCGATAAAGTTTTTCTGTGACAGACAAAATTCCACGCGGGCGAAGCCGCGGGCGGAAACCTAGTTGTTACATAAATCGCGCTATTTTCGAAATATTGTGTCATGGCTTGAGGTAGAAGTGTGAGTAAATAAAATAAAATGAAAGCTGCTGACAACGCCACTCTTATGGTGGAGTTTTGGGCTGACTGTAGGTTTGTTGTTGACACGAAAAGAAGAGTAAATAAAATAAACAGTGGTAAATCTTTAGTTTCTTTGTTGTGATTGTACTTATTGCTTAAACCGAATTTGGGCTTGTTCTGTTACAATATTCATTCAGCATTTATTTATGAGTGATAAATGAAATTATTGTTTGTTCTTTTGTTTCAACCACGACTGATCCTGCGCTATCAGCATCCTGGTGCCTCTCGCGACTATCACACTATTATAGCAAATATTTTTCAAGTCAAATAAGAAAAATTAGAAAAGTATCTGCTCATTTATACACACAGCAACAAGACAAAGGCTCAAAATTGAGGGAAAAAATTAAAAAAGTCGTACCTGAAATGGGGATACATATATTTTTTTAAATTACTATTATCTCCGTGAGCTTGGCACGCTCTAAGTCAAAGTCAAAATTTCTTTATTTGTATAAGTAGTGCTTACAAATTGTCAAATATTTTGCTCTTAATGAGGCTCTACATGTCTCATAATCTTAGTACCCTACCAACGCTTCGAGACCAACATTTGGCAAGTGCTGAGAAAAAGCGCCGCAACAAACTCAGTCACCACTGTCTGCCGGTTAATATAAATAAATAGAAAAAGCAGTAGTAGGTAGGACTCTTTACGGGACACCCTGTATATTCGTGTGAATTGTTTATAACCAAGTCTCACCTGATCGCCCATAGGCGTGGACGCGTGCGGCGAGTGCTGCGCCGGCGCCGGCGACTTGCCGTCCGTCGTGTTGTGCGTCGCGTTCAGGCTGCTCCCTGGAAAGGCAAATACGTTAGAATCAGAGTAAATACAAATGAGTAGGTTATCTTAGTTAGTTAGTTAGTTTTGCAGGGCAATCGAATACCGCACTTAGCCTCATGATAGGGCCATTATGCGCGATTTGTGGTTTATCTTCCTACTCCAACCACCCCNTTGTGAATACGGGCGTAAATTACTTTTTATGGCGCAGCTACACTGCGTGAAATTGATCGAATCAGATAGTCTAAACAATCAGTTCAGTCGTTTCGCCCATACTTCAATGCGCATGCGCTTCTGTTAGATCAATTCCGCGCATAGTGTAACTGCGCCATTACCATTCTTATATGGGCAGCCGCAATATAGAAACCACATTACTTTGAACCTTATTACAACGTATCAAGTACTACACGTCTAACCCTTATCCTGGCGGCTGGCAGTGGCAATACAAGGACCTTACTGCTATGAGCATAAGGTGGTATATCTGGGGTGGTTGGAGTAGGAAGATAAACCACAAATCGCGCACAATGGCCCTATCATGAGGCTAAGTGCGGTATTCGATTGCCCTGCAAAACTAACTTACTAACTAAGGTGGTATTTACCTGCCAAGCGCGTCGGCGGGGTTCTGCGGCGGTGGCGGCTGCGGCGCGGGCTCGGCCGCCGGCGGCTCGTCGTCGCTCTCGTAGTCGAAGTCGTTTAGCAGCTGGAAGTAAGGAATATTAATATTCGCTTCCTTTTCTCAGTTCTTGCTTCTTCAGATCACTTGTTGCTTGCTCAACTTTAACTTAAACTTTTAAGAAAATCATTGAATGCAATTCTTTCTTTTAAAAAATAAAGGTACTTTTTTTTTACATTAAGGCTGGGTTGCACCATCTTAGTTTAACTTTAACAAACGTCAAAAATCTGTCAAACTCCATACAAAAAGCACCGGTTATCGTTATAGTTACCGTTAAAATTAGGTGGTGCAACTCATCTTAAGAGTACTTTCCCTTCAGGTGGCTTTACAAAATTTCACCCTATAATATGTTAGTGTGGATCATTTAAAACCAACATACCTGATCGCCCATAGGCGTCGACGCGTGCGGCGAGTGCTGCGCCGGCGCCGGCGACTTGCCGTCCGTCGTGTTGTGCGTCGCGTTCAGGCTGCTCCCTGGAAACAAATACGTTAGAATCAGAGTAAATACAAATGAGTAGGTTATCTTTATAGAAACGCACCGAGCGCGGTTTGTATGTGAGCGCGCCAATATACGTATGCGGCGCGCACGCACACACTGACAAAATTTAGCGGGGATTAGCGGCGAGCCAGTCGTGGTTGCGCCGAATTTTGTCAGTGTTGGCTCGCTCACATACAAACCGCGCCCGTGCGTTTCTATGAAGATGACCTACTCATTTGTATTTACTCTGTTAGAATATACAAATATTTTCGATGTTAATCTTCTGTAGGCATGTTGAAAATAATAATTGGTTTTTGACCTTATGAAAAAGTTAATAATATTCAAATTATTGAACAGAGCCCTATAAAGGCTTAGACACCCGACAGGCTACCGACGTTGGTAAGGTCAGGTTGTTAATCTTTTGTTTTAGTATGGACAGATTCCTCATACAAATTGAAAAGAACTAAACAAATGTCAATACTATTTGAAACTATTCATGTCAAACATGCAACACTCTGTCGCGGTGTCCTAGCGTCGGGTATTTGACATGAAACTACATTCTACCACGAAAATTCAGCACTTTAGCGCGTCGGTTAATGCTCTGGGCTAGGTTCGCTTTCTATTTGGCAAAATCTTTAGAATATTATCTTATTGGAAAATAAAGCGCAAGTTGTCCTTGAAAATTGTTGTCTAAGTGGTGGTGGTAATTTTTATGTATAAACGTGTCACTATTCTGAAAAAAAAATTTTGATATAGTCATAGACATACTATCAAATAACACCTAAAGCTATCAATAAGGTGTATAGTACAGGTGGCGCCACTGGCGAGTGACAGGACCTTACTCTAACTTACTTACTCTGTTAAGGGCAAATACAGTAGCCTTCATTAAAAACACATTATTTACTATTTTATTTTAAAGTGAATTTTGTGATTGGCGAGCACGCTCTAAGTATTGTGGCGCGTGCCATCGATGGCACGCATGCCATTGGTTCGCCATCTCTGATGTAGTGTATCAATTTCCGTTACCATTCGCGGTGTTGTTTTGCTGCTGCTGTATCTCCTGGTGGAGCGGGTGGTTGGGGTCGGCCATGTCCAGCAGCGGCTGGATGACTTGCGGACTGAACACGTTGTTCTTTTGCCACAGATTCAGAACTCGGATTATATTTCGCTGAAATGAAAATAAAATAAGTCTTAAAATGTCCAGTAATATCTTTTTACCCGACTGCGCCAGAAGGAGGGTTATGTTTATCGCTGTATTTATGTCTCAAATAGATATCACTAATAAAAGAATTAGTCATTGATGCCTCTGATGAAATGTAATTTTTACGCAGTAGGGTTTTTGTTTTTTCAATAATTGTTGGGTTCCAACACTAAAACTCATTCATTCCTTCATTCGTTCGATCTTGTGACGTATGTATTTGAGCGCCTTTCGCGCCCAGTAGCGTTTCGTACTCCGGCCATTACACTTGTGATTGTGTGTATTAAACTGTGCAGACCTGGCAATAAACTTAATTAGTGAAACCACGGCCTTTCAATCAACACCTACAACAACTTCGCTGCCCTACAATAATTAATAACATATTATAATCTAATAGTGTGATTGGAGGAATACTACACAGTAGAGGTCACTCACAGTTGGAACTCAACAGGTGTTCGAGTAGGCGCACACCGTTGATTTTTAGTTGGCCGATAGTTGTGCCCGATTTCAAATTGTATGAAGAATCGGCCAAATCGAATCGGCATAGTGTGCGCACTCCCATACATGCCAGTACTGATCAACAGCCCGACGAAAAATCAACAGTGTGCCTGCCCGACGAAAAATCAACAGCCAGCCTACTCTTATTCCAATGATTTGAGAATATGTTTTCCACCATCAAGGAAAAAAATGGAATGAGGACAGGCAGATAAGAATGATTTGCTTAGAGCTAGATAATCAATACAATCAGTTTACTACACATAATAAATTAAACTTTGTTGATATGTGAAAGACACCAAATTATTTATGATTTTAGTATTACTGTAGGTAGTGTAGTATCACAGGTATTTGCATTTGGTTTATTCATGACTTCAGTAAAACAAAACATTGGTTTTAATACACAACCTAAAAAGATATCACTAGTATTTGATAAGAAATGTTTAGATTTGGCTATAAATCTTAATTATATGTATAAATAACGTTAACATTATAAAGATTTATAACCTAAAATGGCAATTTTATGTAACAAACCTTATCTTCAGGAGGGCATCTGAAGAGGTTAGCAAAAGTCTGCTGCATATTCTTGGCAAACCGTGGAGCAAACACATCCTTCTCTTGTCCGAATTGATGTCTAGATTGCCTTACTATCGAATCTATCACGTAAAGACCAGGAACTTTGTATTCTGGCTTACACTTTTGTATGAATTTTTCCACACTGTGCACTACGTGCTTGTAGAACTTTATGGCCTTTATAGCACCTCTAGTGATAGCACTCATCTTCGCCTTCGATATAGGCGGCTTGTTATCGTACAACCCGGATAACTGCAAGAAATTCATAGTTAAAATGATGCCACGATAAAATTTTACATATCACAAAACTGACACTAATATTATACCTCCGCGTTGAACGATTTTACTTCCGACATATCCATTTTGTTATTTGTTATCTAGGGACTAATTATTCTATTAATTTACACTCGTAAAATTAATGTAACGCGTAAGAAAACTCATTTTCGTTAGCGAGTCAACATGCCCAAAATTACAAAANTATGTCTTAAAGATTAACGTATACTAGTTTTATTGAATTTTCTACAACAGTACTGATCCTCATTGGCTCTGTGCACGATTACAGCGCCAACTAGCGTCCATAACCACAGATAACTATATATTAGTCGGAGACAGATGGGACAGTTACGAAGTTGACGTCTAGTACCAAAAGTATGCGCTAAGCGCTAGTGTCGCAACCACAGATAACTATACGTCGCAATGTCAATTAGTGATGACCAACAGCGTACTATAACCCACGATAAACATTCGATTTAGAATATCGATAAAATAGTGATGTACCGTGGACAATTTTTCTAGGAATAATTTTATTTATTTTTAATTTTATTATTTGCAAGGTAAAAAATAAAACGACTAGTTTTTGCTTTTTACATATTTATTTTTATTTTTTTCCTCTTAACCTAAGGGCTTTATATTTTTTAAAGGCTATTAGTTGGGGTGCACACATCCTCTTTACAAGTTTTTCTTGTATACCACCTTTTAAAATTTTATTTAATATGTTGCACCAATTGTGCACATGCATGCGTATGATTAAATTGAGAAACCATTCCTGTAGTTCTGCGTTATGTTGTGTACACCCCAACCAATTTACATTAAATTTCTTTAATATATCTAATTTTAAATGTTTTTTTACACATTTTTTGTGAGCATATTTGTTCAAATTATCATGGATAAGGCCGGAGATGTCTCTATATAAAATTAAAAATTTCTTTGATGGATAGGCTAAATTGCGATGTTTTAAAAGGTTATATTCCCGTTGTTCGATCCATTTATGAAAAACATCTATTTTTGTCTGGGTATAGGTCTCAGAGCATTCTCTACACTTAAATTTTTTTGTCACTCTTCTGCACAAATACCCAGCTGTATATGCAGAAGAGTGCACACGCAATCTTTCATTTGCTGGATTTAGCGATTGGTTGTTATTATTGCTGGTGTTTTGCGTCACAGTTTTGGGTCTACATATCATAGAATTTTCTTTATCCTCATCAAATGTTGATGAGGAACTCTCATCAACATTTGATGAGCACATTAGTTTAACAAAATCGACTACCGTGTCTCCAGTGTCATCCTCACAGTTGGCATATATTGAATGAGGACCCATAACGTTTGACATTAATAACGACTTGAATGCATTCATGAACGTGTTGGCATCAGGATTAACGTTCCTGTGATTAATGGCTCTGATCCGACCAAAAAAATTCTCAAGAGGATCTTGATTAATATTTCTGGGATAAAAATACTGTAAGTGATATTTCTCAAACAATAGTTTAGATAACCTTTCAAAACTTTCTAAAGTTGTGACCCATCCATTAAGCGAAGGAACTCTTACATTATAGGCCTTATTATTTTTGCGGGCTTTCTTGCTGTATTTGTCAATAAACTCAATATTTTTCAATATTTGCTTCGCTTCGGACCAAAAATTGAAGTGTTGTTGATCACTTGGCTTTATCGGCCTGCGCAGTTTGCCTCGAACAGCACTCCCTCGAGATCCATTTACACTATCGAAGAGCTTGTCGATAAACTCCACAGCTTCGCCTGTTGTGGCCATTGTCTCACTGACCTTTGAACCCGAAGCTGTAGTTTCTGAAATGTTACATAATTACTCGTAATTAAATTAATAACATAATTGATTAATAAAAAACCAAACAAAAATAACAACTAATTGTTTCTATTCTATCAGATTAAGATAGCGTACATTTGCTTCTAGTTTTGTTGTAGACCCTAATTAAACAAATATAAAGTTTAAGTTAGTTTTCAAATTCAAAGTGAGTGAGTAATAAAGTGGATGATTTTTGTATTATTAGATAATGCTTATTGTTAACAAAGTAAACAACTTACGAAACAATGCAGTGTATTTAAGCATTCCACTGGTTGTTGCACTCAGCGTTTGAGCAGCTACACTAACTTTCATTTTCTTCATTTTCGCTGCATAAACATGGTGCTCTGTTAACTTTTTATGCATTCTAGTGTGACCTAGTTGGCAATCAGCGTCAAATACAGATTCTATATCTTTCCAAGTGGCAACTTTGCCTTTGAAGAGCATGTCTTTAGTGAGAAGGTTGTTCCGAAGGCCCTTAAGAAGGTGTGGAGGATCATATACTACACTTAACGGTAGTCCTGAAATCTCGATAGTTCCATCTGCAAATAAAAAACGGTATTGAGTTCACAATCACAAGTTACTTTGCCGTAAATTTAAAATAATATCAAAGTTTACATGTTTGATGACATCCTCACAAACTTTCGCATTTATTATAACACTAGCTGTGCCCGCGACTTCGTACGCGTCAAAACCCGTTCCGCAACATTACACCTATTACTCGTAGCGTGATGGTATATAGCCTATAGCCTTCGTCGATAAATGGGCTTTCTAACATTGAAAGAATTTTTCAAATCGGACCAGTAGTTCCCGAGATTAGCGCGTTCAAGTAAACAAACAAACAAACTCTTCAGCTTTATAATATTAGTATAGATTATAACTTATACACAGAGCAGACAATGGGAATGCAAGTGCTATTTAAAAGACAATTTATTTACTCACCATTAGATTCCTCATTTAAAATTCTTTTGCGTTCAGTTTCCAATTTCAGCATATTTATGGCTGTTCTAAATGTAGAGCCCTGGTCACACACAATGGCTAAAGGTATCAAGCCTGACTCTGACACTCTAGTGACCACTTCTTTTAAAATTCTCACTACAGTAGCAGCTGCAGTTGTGCCCTCACAAAAATAAAAACAAATAGGCTGTTTCCAGTTTGAGCACACTCCTTTTAACATTAACACTAAGGCGTGATCACAAAACCTTAGTTCTCTTTCATATCCAAAATCTTTAAAGCCTCTTATCTCATCTTGGGACTCGACATAAGTGAGATGAGGTGTAAGAGACACTTCATCAAATAAAATAGAGCACAGTTTCTTCTTTGTGTCCCATTTCCGAGTTTTGTGCTGTAGTACTCTAAAAATATTGTCATTTAGCCCCACTTTGAACATTATATTTTCAGCCAGACGGTTCAGTGTTCTTTTACTAGGCAAATTAAACATTTTCTGTAGCAATCTATATGCTTTTGGGCTTTGCTTCATTAGGGTCAAAGCTAAATGCTTTTCATTGGTGGTATATCTCATTGCCTTCTTCTTTTTATTTGCCATTTTTAACTGCATGAGTATAAAATCTTGGGCTTGTTGTGATATTTTATCAAAATTTTTACTAAACAAGTGGCTGCAGCTCAGGGTCTTGGCAGCATCCAATCTTTGTAGAAATGGCTTACTATTGTTTTTATTGGCAATTTTTCTGATTTTTTTTATAAAGCACCGGGTGTTTGAGGAAAATTTATTACCTGTAAAAAATTATCATATTATTTACTTAATAAACTTTGTAAAATACTTTTTAGATTCCATCAATAAAACAAAAAAAGCGTACAGAATAATCAATAAGTAAATGCATTTTAGAATTTAGAAATTTTATCATAGCTTTTTGTGTGTAAAAAATTGTTGATTGAGTTTTCAATACTTACCTACTTTATTTTTCTGTAACTATTTATTACAGTAAGATATGTAAAATTTATTTTTTAAGTTTTTGTGTTAGAAAATAAAATGTTTTACCTCTTCCCCTAATACCAATTATTTTTGGTGACTTAGTTATTGATTGACTTTGCTCCACATTGCGAATCACATCTGTAAATAAAATAAATAAACATTCAATTAAAAATGAATAAAAATTAAATAATGTAAGGTCGAATCATCAGGATCATTAAGAATCCTGCCTGAGCAATGTTTTTACATTTGCCATCACACTATTTCTTAAACTAATAGTTTTTCTAATCACATCTTAACCAAAGTAAGATAAAAATAATACTTTTCAAGAGATTAAGTAGCACATTTGGTGTACAAACTGTACCTACTCTGTTTAAATTTGTTTTAGGTTATTAAAAGATTACCAACAAAGTAGATGTCTTATGACAATGTTTAAATATTTTACAATTAGGTAAGTTTTTGTTATTCTAACCTTGAGATTCCAAAGAGTCAATTTGTATATTATTAAGATGTGATGACTGTTCACACTTGCTTGTAGATTGTATTTCATTTGTTTCAAAGACATTGGCTGTAGTGATATCTGCAATGAAACATATTAATTTAGTAAATTAATATTTTTTTCAAGAGTGCAAAATGGAAAAGAGTTGAACAAGTGGCTCTGAAGAAAAAAGAAAGGCTGTTCGGTGACAAAAACACCAAGACGTTTTTGAGCCTTATTGTTAGGTGTTCTTCAATGATATTTAAATGTATTGTAATGAATTGTTTTTAAAAATTAAATTACCAGTATTTACAAGTGAAGACGCAGGAGGATCTGCATATATATCTGCTGTTCTTGAATAAGAATGATCATCTGGATGTTCTAAAATGAGAAAAATGAATATCAGAAAACAGTAACTTATTATTTTATAGCAAATCATAAATATTAATCAAAAATGAGTATCATACCTTGGATCACAACTGAATTTTCAGCAACGTCCTCCTTTTCAGCAAAGTCCTCCTTTTTACTGTAACTATGATCATAATGATCACCTGAAAATAACCAAACATTTGAGCACACATTGACATAGACCTACGCAGTTTTAGATGTTTAGAATAGTAAAGTTTGACGGAAAGTTAATACACTTACCAGATAGAGGCACCCCATGTTCGACTTCTTTAGTAGAAAACAAACATGGATAACCATGTCTGAGACGATTACCCTCCCCATCCAGTTGGTATTTATCAAAATGTTTTTGACACACACGTTTATTCAATAACTGATCCTTTGTTAGTCCAAGTAGTTCGGAATTTACTGACACCAAAAACGACAGCCACAAAGCCCTAACTTTATCGTCCTTTGGAAAATTATATAGGCGATGAGTTTTGTCGGTTGAAGCACAACCGACAACACAGCATTTGATAGGCGCCATGGCCGCAGGGCGTGGGCAAAAGCACCAGAACACTGCAGTATTCGTTTCGAGCAAGGAACTTGGAATCAATCTCAACTCAAGCAATAAAGCGAGGAGAAGGACCCATCAGCACACGAGGTTCGACACGAATGACGCCATTTTCAATCTGTCAGTTTGACATAACGGCCAAAATGGCTGCTACCAACATGGCTGCCGATAGTAGCGCCAATACGCATTTTTTGGAACTAAGCTGTCACAGGCCTGGTACCACCTGAAATCAATACGGGATAATTCTCCCATCCCATTCCATTCCAGTTTCCAGTGCATTCATCAAAATGTTGACGAGAGCGTGGACGTGCATGTTTTCCCCGCGTCTCTACAAAATCTACAGAGATGGGCCTAAAGAAGTAAGTGTAATGTTTTTTTGATAATTTTTAACAATTTAAATATGTGAAAATTATGTTATCACATAATCATGTAAAAAAATCATAATTAATATCTCATTCCATGCACTAATTGGGTGTGGCAAATTTTCAGACAAGTATTTTCTTTATAATATCTTTTTTTGGTCCTTGATCTGAATCAAATCATAATTTCAAGTTATTTAATTGAAATTTTCATTGTTTTATCGTTCCTTTATGCATAATATGTACATTAAACTTGGTTTTTGATACATCAGTTTTTAAATCTTTTATCGTACAAATAAATGGTGCAGACTAACATAATTTGAGCATTTAATAAGTGTAAATCAGATTTTCTTGATAGTTCATTATTTTCTAATAAGGAAAAGAGCTTATTACACAAATTTAGGTCCATCTAAGTACAGATTTTCAGAGTTTAAAGCTGTAACCGAGATGTAAGTTTGTAAAATATTAAGGACATAAAACTTTGACAATCTTATGAGCAGAAACAGATCTTTGTAAATCTTACAAAAAAATCAAATTATGGAATGGACTTCAGTATCTACATTTTGATTTTATTTTACTCAAGTCATTGTATTAAGCCATATTTACCACAAGTACTTATTATTATTCTGTGCTATAGCTGAGGACACCAGCTGTGGACATCTAAAAATTTGTTGATTGTTAGGACGCAAAGACAGACCCAGTCACGGCAATTTTATTGTGATACATTTTATATTTCCATATTATGGTTTTCACTGAAAACAAGCCTTATGGCAAGATTTACACTTCACTGTGGTTCAAGCTGAGTAGACTACATTTCGGTTCAATCTTAAAGTATGATATTATAACTTATAAATTAAATTGTATCTTCTACCTACAATAACATTGTTGTATTCCATAGTTAGCGCCCTAATTTTGAAAACACTAGTATGTGTACCTAGTTATTTTTAAAACTAGGTAGCACGCTGGCAGATAGTCCCAGAGAATGATTTTATTAATTCTTTCCTAAATGTAATTGGAGACTGAATTATTCTGACAGTTTTGCCACAAGTTTATTTCGGAGCGCTACCATCGACAGACAGGCTTCTCTGAACTTCAACAACGAAGACAAACAAGAAATTAAGAGTCTAAAAACGACGAAATAGGATAAAATAATAAATTATTTGGTACAATGTAACAAGTGTGAAGAAATGTGAAAATTATCTGAACTTGCTCAATTAGTGAGATTATGTTACAAACTGTGAAGCGGCTGATAGCCTTTCTACATTGATAATATTGTCTGATAAAGAGCTGAATGCTAAAGCTAACTATGAAGTAGCAAAACTGGTGCAACTGGACATACTAAGGCAAGCGGATATGAACTCCTTACGCCTCTGCTGCACTATAGTTTCATGTCAACTAAAGCGATCTGAAACATAAAAAACATCATGTTGTGCAATTACTAATGAGCTTGCAAATTTTCACGAAAGTCTACCCGGCCAACAAGATGGCGGCCGTGATCGCAATCGCCAACGCAAAAATCACCCAATCAATAATCTTTCCAGAACAACCCACTCAATTAATAACGTCTCATGGTTTTATTAAATCTATAATTAGAAAATTAATCTTCTGGTGAATAGATTTATGTTCAATGAGCTTATGTCTCATAAATCTATTGAAACCAAGAAAATAAATTTCTTTCACTGATCGAACTGAAGTTAATTATGACATGTTTATCGGATGATTAAAAAAAAAACTTCTGAATAGATTTATGTTCAATGAGCTTATATCTCATAAATTGATTGAAACCAAGAAAATATTTAATTTCTTTCACTGATCGAACTGAAGTTAATTAAGAGATGTTTATCGGATGATTAAAAAAAATCTTCTGAACCCATAGAATCATGTTAATTGATTTTATGTCTGTACTTTTCCACTGACTGAATTGAAGAATTTATTGTATAATATTTTTCTTCAGTATATTTCTAGAATTACACCCATTAATCTGCCATTTTGGATTGGTAGTTGTTTTAATTAAATCTATTGAAAATAGAACCAACATTTGAATCAAATAAATGGTTTTTAATCAACTGGGTGACATGTTTGTGCGTTTGCACTGCATAATTGATATTACCAAGGTTTATACTAGACTATCTGAGTCTGACTCTTAACTCACTGGAGAATTGATTTAATTTTGTTTCATTTTTGTCCCCAGAACCCTTATCAACCACAAGGGATCGAAAAATGGACTGACAAGTTCGTGGGTTCGGTAAGTTCTACTATTACGAGTACTATACATGGCTAAGTGCTTTATTGTTAATAGTCCATACTTCCAGTGGTCTTGGATCTTGATTGATATAGTCATTATTTAGTAGACAATACAGAGATAAATGATACTTGTTTTGTGATCTTGATATTGATGATCGGTCAGTAAAATTTGATGTTAAAAATCTTGTTACAGGCCAACACCCTATACAACATTGGCTATTACACTTCCCCCTTCATCTTAATGTACGCTTGGCGCCGTGGCTTCATTTCGTCTTTCGAGACCCTGTTCCTGGTGCAATGTCTGGGTGGAATGAGCTGCCTCCTGGTGATCGCGGTCATTCTGAGGGGAATAGCTCGTGCTATGAACCCAAAATACGTGGAGTTTGTGAACGCTTTGGCTGTCTCCCCCAACGATACAAGAGCGCTGCTGAATTCCATCAGGAAGTACGACTTCGATTTCAAGTACTGGCCGTGCACTTTCAGAGTGCCTCAGCGTGTGAGGTATGTTTCATGAACTTTACTCTACATCAAATAAGGTACAACTTATTAACATTCAATTCTTTTAGCCTTTTCATAGTATACTTCTCTTCATATTGAGTGGTGGACCCAAGTATGATTAGAGTGTGGCCTAGATCCAACAATTTAGAATTTGAATTTTAGATCATAGAAACTTCTGACGCAACCTTTACTGTAAAATGATGTTTATTGAGTATTACTTTGTTGTTATCTTTATGTACAGTGATTTTTAATTAGTCTACGAGGTGCGCCACGAGGTCAGTGACGAGGTGACCTTCCGGAGATAAAAGCTGCCTTATGACAAATGAAACTTTCAGATAAAATACTTTCACTCTTTAGAACTATTTAAATAGTGTTTGATTAAAGTAACATTTGAACATGTTATTGCTACTTATGAAACCTTTATATTCCCTTGCTATGCCATAGATACCGTCACCTATTGTCACCACTGGAGAGATGCATCGACGTTGGTACATTTTTATATGCGTTCCCATAGCACTCTCGCCCGCTTTTCCCCCAGGTATCCTTGGTTCACTAGCCCGTACAACCGCTGCGCCTCCCCCGACCTGCCCCCCTTCAAACGAGCCATGATCCAGACACTCGCCTACATCGCCACTCATACATTCGGACTGCGGCTCATCTATCCCGGCTCTGTGGCGCTGATCAACCATGTCTTGTGTAAGTACTTATGCAGTTAACACGACGGCACCGGTTTTTGGTATGTAATTTATTTCGTGATCCAGTTCAGTTGGCGCACTGAAAACTAGTGATGTGGAGATATTCTGACATCTAAAAGTACTATAGTAGTTAGCAGGTAGTCACTAACATAGTAGGTATGAGTATTAAACTCTTACATAGACCTAGATAATTTTACCAATAGTTAGAACAATACGTGAACTAGTGGGTTTTACTTGCCTTTTATTCAAGTCTATGAATGCTCTTTTTGCCTAGTTTTTAGTTTGGCAGCTATTCGCTGTCCAATATTTACTATAGACTATAGAGACAAGAACTTTCACCTAAATAAAGCGTAGGACGTGGCCGGAACAACGGAGATATATGGCGATCAAACGTCTCGCTTTAGAGCATTGGTTCCCAAACTTATTTGAGACGCGCCCCCTTTCGACCATACAAAAAATTACGCGACCCCCCTCCTCCAGTCAAGATTATTTATTGGTCGTATCGAGTAGTATGCAATGCATTCTCTCAACGCTCGCAGGTTTTTTATACTAAGTACACAGATGGCACGCGCCCCCCTTTAAAGGTCTTTGCTCCTCCCCTTTGGGAACCAATGCTTTAGAGCTAGTGAATGCACGCTTGTGAGAGTGCTAGTTGATTAATATTTTAGTATCCCTTTTTTACTATTTTTCATTATGCTGGATACACAGTTCAGAACAGATTTAATATCACCTTATTTAATTATGCATTTTATGCACATGCTGTTTTTCCCTTATTCGCTTGAAATTACTTTTCTGCTCTGCACTGCGTCATCCACACAGATGCTTGCTGTAGCCTAACTTTTGTCACGTGTTGTTTTGGAATGCTCTCTGACGTTTACAATGAAGATCTGCTCAAAATAGGGGTTCCGGCATTGCAAGGAAGGACTCAATTGGTTGAGGGGTTCGAGGGACAGAGGACTAAGGTTGGGACGGCTGAAAATAACTACATCGACACGATGTTTATCGATAATCGGGCGCATAGCGCGAAGGGGCGCACGCTCGTGGTGTGCTGTGAGGGCAACTCGGGCTTCTACGAGGTGGGGATCATGACGGCTCCCGCTAAGACTGGATACTCCGTGCTGGGCTGGAACCATCCTGGATTTGGAGGGAGCACGGTGAGTTGCATTATAGTGTTATGATAATACACAATACATAAGTGTAAAATACATTATTCAATAAAATTGAATGAAATACCAATTCTAGATCGAATATGGGGACACAAGCATGTACTTTACACACACACACACAGAATCTGCAAAAACATTAATTCTGCATTATTTTATGTCGCAAAACTAAACACTTAAATATTTTGAAGTTCTAAAATGTTTCTTATGCCATTATTTATTAGCAAAATTTACCGAATTACTAAAACAATCTTACAGGGCCAACCTTACCCGTCCCAAGAGCAGAACGCAATAGACGCCGTGATTCAGTACGCTATCAACGAGCTGAACTTTATGCCCGAGAATATGGTCATGTACGGCTGGAGCATCGGCGGGTACACGGCCACCTGGGCTGCCGTCAACTACCCCATGATGAGGGGACTGGTATGTGCTGTGTTCTTCCTCTACTTACGCATATAATGACCAGTGTGCTTACCATGAGTTTACGTTAGGTGTGCTCGCTAGCGACTGCGTAAAAAAATGACATTTAATTGTATGACATATTGTGCAGCGCCCCTAGCGGCTACTTTCAAGAAACAAAATCTTTAAAGAGATTTTTGGCGTACTCGCTAGCGAGCACACCTAACGTAAACTCATGGTAGGTACACAGTACTGTTCCTGCAAACACACCAGCATACAATGATCATCTCCTCTTCCCAGACGTTACATAATTTCAAGCTGGCAAGCATATTCCATTGAAACTGCCATGACACTTACAAAAAGCTATTATTAGTCGATCAAAAATCCATCGTATGAAGTGTTCATCATCATCAGGTCATTTAGCCTTCCCTGCAGGAATTCAAACCTACCCTATTTACTATATAGGCAATTAGGCCTATAAACGCTTACCACATTCACGGGAAAAGTGGGTGTGGTCCTATTCTACTCTGTGGTAGGCTTGTTCTAAGGCCACTACCACCATCTTGCCTAAGTCTGTCACCCTAACAACATATGTGACAAAAAACCTTTGTTAAAACAAGTTCAAACACTGGGTTATACTGGGTCAGTGACATGTCATGATTGTAGATTCTGGACGCCACCTTCGACGACCTGCTGCCCCTTGCCGAGAACCAAATGCCGCCCTCCTGGTCGCTGCTGGTGAAGGAAGTGGTCCGCTCGCACGTGAATCTGAATGTCGCAGAGATGGTGGAAAAGTTCAACGGGCCGGTGCAGCTGATCCGTAGGACTGAGGACGAAATCATCTCGCTGCGGTAGGTATAAGACCCGCCTCATCATCTTCATTTCAGCCATAGGGCGTCCACTGCTGCACCTAGTCCTCCCCTAATTATTTCGACAATAGCCTGTTGCATCCAGCGCCTTCCTGCTACCTTTATGAGGTCGTCGGTCCACCTTGTGGACCTACGCTGCGCTTCCGGTACGTGGCGGACAGTTCTGCGTACTATGTGCCCTGACCATTGCCACTTCAGCTTGCTAATCCGTTGGGCTATGTCAGCGACTTTAGTTCGTTTACGGATCTCCTCATTTCTGATTCGGGAGAAATTACACGAGAAAACTGTTTTTAACTTTAAAATTCTCGTATGTTCTTCGGATTAATTAGGTTGCGGGCTTAACAAGCAGCTTAACTTTACCTCGGGACTAACTTGGCCTTCACTGGATGGGTTTTGTCACTGGCGGTCAAGCTGTTAGATCCTGGCTGCAGCGGTGGGAACAAGAAACTCATTTTTACAGAATCTGGCAACATTGTTTAACATAGATTGAGAAAGCGAAGTAAAGCACATAACAGTATTAGTCGTATAGGCTTCTCATAGCTATAGTACAAGCTATCGATGTCTTATTTTTAGAACCTCGCCAAATTCAAGCAAATATGTTGCAGTTGTTAGTGGCTGACTGATTGATTGTACCATTTTAGCGACATTATCATAAGCAACTCCGAGCTTCGAAAAGAGCTTTAGTTGATCTGGATTTATATCATCTGCCGGGCTAAGATGCGCGCCGTGATATACTTTGTCGACGTCAAAATGTACGGCCAAAATCGATAAAACGGCGTGATAACCGCTTATCGCGGCGCGCATCCTAGGTTACTGATGTTACGGCCGAATANTTACAAAATGGCGAGCGTGCATCAGGGTTGCCAGCCCTAAACTAAATTTTCCTCAAATAATTATGCTGAATTTAATATTGTAAAGTTAAAACAATATTTTTTTTTTCATTTTCAATTAATTATTTTAATTCAATAAATAATTAATTATAATACAAATAAAATATAATTATTTGTCAAACTGTAAGGCGTAGCCTATTTCCACCAAGGATAATAAAATGCTACGAAGATGATGTGTGGACGTGGAGTGAAGTCTGAAGATGACAAACAAAGCTGTAAAACGGTGAGGATGTTTCCACCACTCCAGCCAGAAATTTATGCTTAGTGACGGATGTGTTTTTGGAAAGAATCAATAGAATCATTTCTTTTACCTTACCTCGCTCGGTCAGTTTGACCTTAACCGGCTTCAGGAAGAGACAGGCTATTGTACTACAAAATCATAGAATTTTTAAAACAAGGTCTCAGTCCTTTCAAGAACCCCGAAGCTAGGTTCTCTTCTTCATGAGAATGGAATTGAATGGAACTCTTCAGGGGTGGTCTAGGAGTCCTTGCTTTATTTTTTACCCTCAGTCTTAGGAAGTATTTTTATTTATTTAGAATGGCAGCCCTGGCTTAAAAAAAACCGCGACAGAAATTTTGTTTATGTCTTTATCTATGGATTTAAAAAAAACATTTGACAACTAAGAATAGTGTCGTTCTGTCGTTAGTTACCGGTATACCGGTTTTAATCATTTGGTCACAGAGCACGTAATAGCATTGGGTTCTATAACCAGAAAAAAAGTAAAATGAAAAGGAAAAACAGCTCTTTAGTAAATTAATTACACTTTTCACTACAAAATTCATAATTTTTAGTTTAATTATTGAAAAATGTATTTTTTCTGTGCGTAAACGGTAAAATAATATCCACTGTCAGTTTGACCAATAATCATAATGACATCCACAGATTAGAGAGTATGTTAAGTCAATCCTCGGTCTTGTTAACTCCCCTATTTTAGACATTCTATCAAAATTCATCCTAATTAGTAAAATAAAACTATAATAAATGTTCACGTCTCCCCCTCTCCACTATTTTGTTTCCCTTTCTCTCTCCTACTACTCACCTTGTTGTCTGTTCCCTTGTTTTTTTGTGATTTTATTATGTTTATACTAACTGTGTTGTCTTATCTGTGCCGTTGTATTTGTCTGTTTTAGGTGTGCACGCTAGACTATAGTTCCAAAATACTGGACTGTCCTGTCGATGACATTGACAGTGGGGCGCCACCGTCAATACCGGATCGCTGGTTCAGATTTTTGCCATGTTGGAAACCATATAGTTGAACGATGGTAGCGCCCCCCTGTCATTGAGTTTGGCGGGACAGTTCAGCGTGGGTCATCATATACCTAATAGCACTCAAACCCAAGGTTTATAACTTTTTATACCGTGTAATGACTATGCTCACGTGACATTGGCAAACGTGGAAACACAATAGCCATAGAGGAGAAGAAGAAGAAGAAGAAGATGAAACTATTACTTTTCTCTATGTCTGAAAGTTCTGAAACAATCTGAAAGAAAATGTCAAATTATTTTGATTTGAGGCGATTTGTTTTGTTTTGAGAATTTTCTGAATTTTATATCGTCTCGGGAACTAGTTTATAAGTAGTAAATGGTAATCATCAATAACATCATCCGTAAAGAGTAAAAAATAACGCTAAACCTGCATAGGATTAATCTCATATAACCTCTAACTTCATCATCTGTGCAAAACTTAGGTACAAACTTACAAAACAATGGCTGATGAATATGCTGCTGTAAAACGAGGAAAACTTATTCTGAAAGGAGACAAACCCAAGTAAGTAATGAGGATATTGTTAAAACCTACAGAACTCCTCTCCAGAATAACAATAATTTTGTTTTCAATCACAATCAAAATCATTGATTTCAGAGCTAAGAAACGCAAACACAAGAAGACAGAGAAAGCGGAGGTTTCAGAAGTGGACGTAGATTCCATGAAGCACGGGGGTTGGTGGACAGTCTCTAGGATTGAGGATATAACTGGGTCGATATCAATAGAGTTTGGGAACAATTCTTATATCTCCGCACTAGACAATGGCCTGTTTACTATCGGTGCTCCCCACGGTGACGGAGAAGGCCCGTCTCCTGAGGAGATATTCACAGCCTTCCCGGCAGGAGAGAACAAGTTTGCGCTGAAGTCTGGCTATGGGAAGTACTTGGGAGTGTCCAAAGACGGCTTGGTTATTGGGAGGTCAGACGCAGTTGGACCTATGGAGCAGTGGGAACCTGTGTGGCAGGATGGTAAGGCTTAATTATTTTCACACCATGAAACTAAATGTTGCATTTTAGTGAAGATTTTAAGTATTATGTGTAAAGAATTTTACAAAAGATCTCTACATTTTATTTATTACTTCCATATTTTAATTGGTTAGTTGGCAGTTGGCACTATCAATCACATTAAGTAAACAAATTCTTAAATAACTATCACATCATGACTCAAGTTTTTAGATGTAACTATAGTCTTTTCACGTAAGATGATCCGTATGACACTTCAAGGTTATCCATATTACGCATACTACGTATGCAGAATATTTTTGAAAAAATATTTGTATTTTATTAGCAATATGATTTAAAAAAAATAACTACTTGTCTTGAAATATATAGTAAAATCTGAGTCTATTGATTATATATTAATTAAATACGATGTAATAATATGTTTTATTTAATGTACGCAATGTGTGAAACGGAATAGATTTAGTGCTGGGGTATTTCTTGTATAATAAAATCGATTATTTCCGCGGTTCATTAATCGATTGCAGTGAATACTTAGTTATTAAAAACATCACAAAAATCTATATTTTTCGATTATTGATTTTAATAAATACATTGAAAATAAATTAATAGTTTTTAATTTAAAGAAACAGAACCAGTATCTATGAGGAATCGTTTTTTTTAACACGAACCATGAAATTTGAATATTATCAATAAAAAATTGTTACAATAATATTTGTAATTAAAAAAAAACATGTTTTTTGTTAAATAACACCTATACAAAATATTTATCTAAAAGTAGGTTTTACTAACTCTTCGAAAAAAATCGATAGATAAATCGCTATGGTTTAGTTATGTGACATCTCTAAATCTTTCAAACTCGAAACGTCATACGGATCATCTTAGGTGAAATCATTTAAGTAATATTACTACGTATAGAACAGACATCGCGAACAAAATATGTACAGTGCGGGGTGNCCCTTTATGCCCGTTTTCACTATAAATCCTTAATTTTTAAGTGACCCCTATGGAAACAAAATTCCTGTATGTGTTACCATAGGGGTCACTTAAAAATTAGGTATTGATGGTGAAAACGGGCCTAAAGCTTTTTCGGTAAAATAGATAGGTACTTACCTTCACTGCTTAAAACGCTCGCAATGGCCACCAACATGTAAATAATGAAACTTAATTTGAACATTTTAAACTAATTAATTTAATTGTGTTCTGATAAACCGCGAGGATGAAAAACATGGAGAACAACGAGTTGATCGCAGTTTTATATTCAAGTTTGTTTGTAAAAGAATTGTTTTTCTGTTGCAGACTTGTTTAAGGGGAAGATGTATACTTACCTACTCATTTAAGATATGTTTATTGCGAATAATGTCCCGCCACAGTATAATGTTAAATAAACTGATTTTTATAGTACTTATATTTTATTAAGACTTAACTTATAAGTACCTACCTACTGAATACTTCTCCTTAAAATTTGTTTGATCACGATCGACACCTAAACAAAGAAATTGACAAAAGGTTCACATTAAAATACGACGAATAAAGCCAAATTTCGATTTTACCTTGATGTTAATATATTTATGTATTTTCATCAGTTACAGAACGTATCTGCGGTATCCTTCCGCCGCTATCCTACCAACTAGATATTGTAACCCGGTACGTTCCTCAATCCTTGTATATTTTGTCACAACTTGTATTTTATGATAATGCTCTACATGAAGGGAAAAAGACATTTATGATTAATTCATTTTTATAAGTTTAAACAAGCAGGTCTTTCTCTTAACTCCTTATAGTGTCTGTTTGAAAGCATAGTATTAAAACAAGGACTTACTAACGCAGCTTAAAGTACTAAACGTGTCATAACAACTAATAGCCAACTTTATATGTAATATTTTTATACTTTGGTAGCTTTGGTATAACCAAAAGCTTATTTGCTAAAAGTAGGTAAAGTAGGTTTTTCTTAAACAAAAAAAGTTTCTCGTCACTTGCTTAAGGCAAAACTTTTCACAAATTATTTTTCAGTCTGAAAAAATGATTTTAAAAAACAAATTGTATTACTGTATTGACAGTTTTATCAGCTAACCTGGTTCTCAATTTACTGTAAATATTCCCTGCCGCCGAAAAAGCCCTCTCGGCTTCAACACTAGTTAGTTTTATGGACATCATGTAGTTTTGAATAAAAGAGTTTGATAATGACCGGGTCCAGTTTGCAATCTCTACTAGGTACCAACCAGCCATTATGGAAATCATTGGAGCAGGCTTGTCCATACCTGTCACTGATGGATAAGGAGACATCTGCATAATGGTCGGTCCTAGAAAATCCTGCTAAATCTATAACAATTCCAGGAATCAGAAGTTCTGCTAATTTTGTATCAAAGGTTCCAAAGGTTTACTCAACTCCAGTTTCCATACAATATCCTCAACCGTACACTAGCTGATAGGAGGGCCTTAAGAAATAAAACGCATCATTTTGGCTGTTGTTTTTGTAATAAATAGTTAAATAAAATCAATATAATTCTCATCCTAAATAATATCGATAAAACCATAAGTCATTTAAGTAAATCAAAATTCATCTTTGTTCTGTTTTTTATTTTTTCTTTTTGTGTCAAATAAAGTTTTTCTTATTCTTATTATCATTGGGTAGTTGACACTATAATAACAAGACACCACTTAGCAAATTTAGCATTACTAACTTTGCTTCCCTTTCTGTTTTTCACACTTTTGCTGACTTAGCAAAAGTGTGAAAAATAGGGAATGGTGCGTTTTGACAGTTTGAAAAAAGTATGTCAATTGACTGTGCTGTCAAATACCCAATTGATTGCTTGTGTCTCGTTATTTATTGCCGTCACTCTCGCAAGCAGCTTGGCAGTCCTCTAGAGTGTTGTAACGGTTGCCGTTGCCTTCACATCCTCCATAGATGAACTGTTGGCATCCTTCCTCAGGATCGTAGCCGTAACTGGAAAGAGAGGAAGGAAGTTATCCAAATTTATTATTATGTATGTTACGGTAATTTTCAATGTGACAAATTGAAAATTATTAATAATAACTTAATAACCGGTTATTATGAATAATTACCGACAGTCGTGGCAAAAGTGATAAATTAATCTTTATCAGTGATTATTTAATGTGACCTGTGTACTAAGAAATATCATAAAAGAGAACACCGGCTCGTGTACAGCACTCGTGTACGGATGCGCATTTTCTTAGATAACTTTTCAATTCCTATCATTGGAGGTTCGAAAATATTTCTCATACCATTTAATAATAAAAAAAAAAATAAAAAAAAAATAAAAATAATGATCATTCTTCATAAAAATTTTAAAAACTACATAATATTTAAAAACATGATCATTGAAATTCATAATATCACTAATCATACACTTAGTTTTTACTAAAAAAAATTCATATATTTTTCTATACTTATGATTGAAACTCATAATCATTCAACTAAATAACTATAATATTCATAAATTTGTGATTTATTCTTATATTTGTTTTTATAAATTTCTTAACCATAAGTGTAACTAAATTTAAATAACTCAGAGGTGACTGACTGACTGACTGACATAGTGATCTTATCAAACGCACAGCCCAAACCACTGGACGGATCGGGCTGAAATTAGGCATGCAGGTAGATGTTATCGTATGCAGATGACGTAGGCATCCGCTAAGAAAGGATTTTACAAAACTCTACCCCTAAGGTTGTGAAACGGGATCCACGCGTGCGAAGTCGCGGGCGGCCGCTAGTTTATCAATATAGAGGGTGGAATTTTGTAATGCCACCTAGAGGGAAAGTACTCTTAATACTGTAGATAGAAAATTTTCTATGTTCGATTATTGACTAATGTAAAAAGGTAAGACCTAAAAAAAAATATAACTATACAGCATGTTAGGTAAATGGGTATATGAGCCGACATTAGCCCACAAATCAAATCTGATTTTATAAATTTTATTTTGTATGAACATTTAAGAATTCAAAATGGTGATATCAAATTTCTGACTTCACCATACCATTTATATGCATAATATGTTAACATGGGCTAGTGTCGGCTCATATTAATATACCCATTTACCTAACACCCTGTATAATATGGAAAATAAATACTTACACTTCGAACGCGGCTCTGCATGGTCCGGTGACAAGAGGCGAGGTGCAATCTGGGGCTGGGGCTGTGTAATAAAATAAAAAAGTATTTTTTCATCGAACCTTTTGGCGGGAAAGTGAAACGTCGTGCACCTAATGCATAGAGCTATAAAGGATAGAGAAGGTAAGCAAAATTCTTATTGTATTTTGGAAAGAATTAAAACTAAAGTTCGTTACAGGTCACCACATACAAAACGAGTAAGGGGGCGTCCATTAATTACGTGAGACAATATTGGCCATNTGGTGAGATTTGGTGAGATTTTTCCAGACCCCCTCCTCCCCTCACAATCTCAAGTGAGATGTCTTAAAATGCGTATTCACAATGTAAATGTAAAACTGTGCTTCGATTAGGATTAATATAAAAAACTTTTCTTCTAATTTCTTTATTGTTTAGACGGTTTAAAATAAAAGTTATAATAATTAATGTCAGAATGAATTCGTTAAAAAACAGTGAACAAAATACTGACATTAAAAATCAAAATATTTTTTCTAAGGTTTACTCTCAGAAAATACAGGTTACAGTGTGACCGGCAGGGAATATAAGTAAAACAAATAATGTCCTCAAGTGTGACACGTTGGGAATAAGCGGCGAAATCTAGTGCATAGTTCATTTATATCGATGACTTTATGCCCGTTTTCACTATAAATCCTTAATTTTTAAGTGACCCTTATGGAAACAAAATTCCTGTATGTGTTACCATAGGGATCACTTAAAAATTAGGGATTGATGGTGAAAATCGGCCTAAAGCTTTTTCGGTAAAATAGATAGGTAGGTACTTACCGTCACTGCTTAAAACGCTCGCTATGGCCACCAACATGAAAATAATGAAACTTAATTTGAACATTTTAAATTAATTAATTTAATTGTGTTCTGATAAACCGCGAGGACGAAAAACATGTAGAACATCGAGTTGATCGCAGTTTTATATTCAAGTTTGTTTGTAAAAGAATTGTTTTTCTGTTGCAGACTTGTTTAAGGGGAAGATGTATACTTACTTACCCATGTAAGATCTTTTTATTGTGAATAATGACGCAATAAAAATATAGACTATTGACATTATCAAAAAAAAATATAATAGGTAACAGAATCTTAAAATAGAACCTTACTCGCCAGTGGTGCCAACTGGTGAAACTATCATTACCTAAATATTACGCATTTTTTATTCCTTTTTAGTTGTCATTGTTTTTTATCGTATCGGGACACTTGCGCAAAAAACACTAGCACGAAGACACTAGTGCGAAAAGCCATTTTGGAAAAAAAAATTTAGTGGTCCCTGACAAGACAGAAATTTGGTGAAATGGTCCCTCGTGACTTAAAGGTTAAGAACCACTGCGCTAGATAGACCTATAGTGGCCATCATTGTTCGGATGGACTAATGAATAATTGTATTTTAGTTAAATAAACTATACACAGCGATTTTTCAAAGTGATTTTGTATCAAGTAAGACTTAAATATGTACCTACCTACTAAACCATTCTCCTTAAAACTCTTTGATCACGAAGAAATTAACAAAAGGTAGGACATTAAACTACGTCGAATAATTAAAGCCAATTTTGAAACAAAATTACGTTCGATTTTACCTTGATGTAGGAATAGGTATATTTAAGGAGACATCTGCATAATGGTCGGTTCCAACTGATAGGAGGGCCTTAAGAAATAAAACGCATCATTTTGGCTGTTGTTTTTGTAATAAATAGTTAAATAAAATCAATATAATTAATTCTCATCCTAAATAATATCGATAAAACCATAAGTCATTTAAGTAAATCAAATCAATCATCTTTGTTCTGTTTTTTATTTTTTCTTTTTGTGTCAAATAAAGTTTTTCTTATTCTTATTCTTATTATCATTGGGTAGTTGATACTATAATAACAAGACACCACTTAGCAAATTTAGCATTACTAACTTAGCTTCCCTCTCTATTTTTCACACTTTTGCTGACTTAGCAAAAGTGTGAAAAATAGGGAATGGTGCGTTTTGACAGTTTGAAAAAAGTATGTCAATTGACTGTGCTGTCAAATACCCAATTGATTGCTTGCGTCTCGTTATTTGTTGCAGTCACTCTCGCAAGCAGCTTGGCAGTCCTCTAGAGTGTTGTAACGGTTGCCGTTTCCTCCACATCCTCCATAGATGAACTTTTTGCATCCACAGTCAGGATCGTAGCCGTAACTGGAAAGAGAGGAAGGAAACTATCTAAATTACATTTAATTTGAAAATTATAAATAACTTGAAAAAATCGAACTGCCTAAGGCGTGGGTTCAATTCCCGCCTTAGGCAGTTCGATTTTTTCAAGTTATTTATAATTTTCAAATTAGTTTGAGATGCGACTCTTAACGCTAAAAATTAAATAACTAATATAATGTTGTATGTTACCTACGGTAAATGTGACAAATTGATTGTACGAGCACGATCGTTACATCCTGCTGCACCGTCAGCATCGACCGCCGGGCGACCCATGAACCCTCAACGTGCACCGTCGGCACTCTACACCGACGGCACACTAGCATACACCTTTCATTGTGTACAGTAAATAACTTATGTATAAATAGCAATAGCATTACAACAATAAACAGATATCAACCGTCCGTCGTTGTGTCTCATTTCCCCCCGCTGCGGCCAAGACACCCTTAGCCGTCGCTATGATCAGTCCGGTGAGTCTGCCGGGCTGGCAGCGGGTCCCCGCCGCTTACCTGCCGTCCTAACGCTGCTGCCCTGGGTGACCTGGGCACAGCTTCCTTCCTATCAAACCCTTATTATGTCTAAGTATTTATTGTTAGGCAGGGCTAGGGCTCTAGGGACTTAGTGTCTTAGGGAATAGGGACTCTAGGCTCACTAGGGAGTTAGTTCCCTTCCTGACCGCATATCCCGGGCACGGGAGCGGTGCCTTACAACCACTGCCTCCCGCCCGTACATTGATAATTATTAATAATAACCAATTATTATGAATAATTACCGACAGTCGTGGTAAAAGTGATAAATTAATCACATTTATCAGTGATTATTTATTAATGTGACCTTAGTACTGAGAAATATCATAAAAGAGAACATCGGCTCGTGTACAGCGCTCGTGTACGGATCGTGTGCACATTTTCTTACAACTCTTTCAATTCTTATCATTGGAGGTTCGAAAATATTTTTCATACCATTAATTTGATACCATAATGATCATTCTTCATAAAATTTTTAAAAACTACATAATATTTAAAAACATGATCATTGAAATTCATAATATCACTAATCATACACTTACCCCCTTACTAATACAAAGTTACACAGTTGTTGAACAATGTTTTAAAATGACATTTAATTTTCCATACTAAACGTCACTTTAAAACACTGTTTAACGAGCGTGTAAGTTTTATTAGTAAGGGGTTTAGTTTTTACAATTTTTTTTTCATATATTTTCAAACTCATAATCATTGAACTAAATAACTATAATAATATAAATGTGACTTATTCTTATATTTGTTTTTATAAATTTCTTAATCATAAGTGTATCTTTTAAATAACTCAAAGGTGACTGACTGACTGACATAGTGATCTATCAACGCACAGCCCAAACCACTGGACGGATCGGGCTGAAATTTGGCATGCAGGTAGATGTTTAGGCATCCACTAAGAAAGAATTTTACATATAATTTGTAATGCCACCTGCTGGAAGGAAAGTACTCTTAATACTGTAGATAGAAAATTTTCTATGTTCGCTAATAAAATTGACTAATGTAAAAAGGTCTTACAAAATTTTAAGAAAATAACTATTAACATAAGGAAAATAAATACTTACACTGTGAACGCGGCTTTGCATGGTCCGGTGACAAGAGGCGAGGTGCAGTCTGGGGCTGGGGCTGTGTAATAAAATAAAAACTTTTTTTTTCATCGAACCTTTTGGTGGGAAAGTGAAACGTCATGCACCTAATGCATAGAGCTATAAAGGATAGAGAAGGTAAGCAAAATTCTTATTGTATTTAGGAAAGAATTAAAACTAAAGTTCGCTACAGGCGCTACAGCTGCCTCATTAGTTCTATTGTCTAACCAAACATTAATTGCAGCGCTAGATCCGCTTGTTCTCAACGAGTCACCACACCCAAACGAGTATGTAATTGGGAAAAATATTCCATTTAGTCACACTGTTACTCGTTCGAACATTTGTAACCTATCTTCCCAAACGGTCACACATTAAGTACCTACCTTTAGAGTAGGCGCACACCGTTGATTTTTCGTCGGCCGATAGTTTAGTCGGGCAGTTGATCAGTATGGGCATGTATTGTATGGGAGTGCGCACACAACGCCGATTCGATTTGGCCGATTCTTCATACAAATTAAAATCGGGCACAACTATCGGCCAACTAAAAATCAACGGTGTGCGCCTACTCTTAATGTCAGAATAAATTCGTTAAAAAACAGTGAACAAAATACTGACATTAAAAATCTAAATAATTTTTGTAAGGTTTACTGTCAGAAAATACAGGTTACAGTGTGACCGGCAGGGAATATAAGTACCTAAAACAAATAATGTCCTCAAGTGTGACACGTTGGGAATAAGCGGCGAAATCTAGTGCATAGTTCATTTATATCGATGACTTTATGCCCGTTTTCACCATAAATCCCTAATTTTTAAGTGTCACACAAAATTCCTGTAGATATGTGTTACCATAGGGATCACTTAAAAATTAGGGATTGATGGTGAAAATCTTTTCGGTAAAATAGATAGGTAGGTACTTACCGTCACTGCTTAAAACGCTCGTAATGGCCACCAACACGAAAATAAAGAAACTTAGTTTGAACATTTTGAATAAATTAATTTAATTGTGTTCTGATAAACCGCGAGGATGAAAAACATGTAGAACAATGAGTTGTTCGCAGTTTTATATTCAAGTTTGTTTGTAAAAGACTTGTTTTTCTGTTGCATACCTGATTAAGGGAAAGATGTAAGTTTACCCATTTAAGATCTTTTTATTGTGAACTAGCTGACCCGGCGAACTTTGTTCCGCCTTAATGGCAATAAATAACGGGATAAAAAGTATCCTATGTCCTTCTCCTGGCTCTAAACTACCTCCCTGACAATTTTCAGCTAAATCGGTTCAGCCGTTCTTGAGTTATAAGTGGAGTAACTTACACGACTTTCTTTTATATAATAGACTAGCTGACCCGGCGAACTTTGTTCCGCCTTAATGGCAATAAATAAGCAGACTTTTTTTTAATTTCGAACGGGTTAAAAAGTATCCTATGTCCTTCTCCTGGCTCTAAACTACCTCCCTGACAATTTTCAGCTAAATCGGTTCAGCCGTTCTTGAGTTATAAGTGGAGTAACTAACACGACTTTCTTTTATATATATAGATATAGATAATGACACAATAAAAATATAATAGACTACTTGACATGTCAGAATCTTAAAATAGAATCTTACTCGCCAGTGCACAGTGTGTTATGGGACTGTATAAACGGACATTCTTATTAATTTGATGAAACGTATAGAGCGCAGTTATACAAACATGATAGTAAAACTCCCTTTTGTAGTTTTCGCGGTATCAAAATTCAAAATTACCTATTTTTTTACTTCAAAATTATGCAAAAATATTCTCACTCGTTAACTAATAACTTTTAATTCAGAATTGTTATAATACTTCATAGAGCTCTTAAAACTACACGTAATAAGCGTATTAACCCTACAGTGGTCGCGCGGATTACACCCGTAATCCACTCGTGCAAATTGTCGAATATTTTGAAATCGATCAACGCGATCGTTTTGATACTTCGTGTACTTTAAGTTGCATAGTCGACGATCACACTTAATGACGTGTGAGCGCCAGGTCTCTTGTGGATGTGTCGCAGGAGCCCCGTAAATGCCGATGGCCTACCCGTGTAATCCGCGCGACCAATTACGTAAGTATTTTTTAAGTTACCTTTTTTACTTAATGTGTCTGTTTTTGCATTATTTGTGTAAATTAATGCTTTATAATAAATAATTAGGGTATAGGTATGTATTTACATTTGTGTTTACAATAAAATCATGAACAATAGACAAAAAGCACAAATTGCAGAATGGCTAGAAGTAATTGACAATGAAAGCGTATCTTCTGGCGACTCTTCGGTTTCTGATGAAGAAGTGCACATTCTTCCACAAGAGAACAAGTTTCTCAGACCAGTGATTAGCCATCTAACTCAGAAACATCACAGCGGAGATTTTTAGGTCGCTACTTTGACTGCGAAAGAAAGCTAACTCAAAGTACTGGAAATACTTGTAATTCGTGCAGCAAATTTATTTGTCCTTATCATTCCATTATGGCCTGTATCTCCTGTTCAAAATATAATTAATAAATAAGTGCAATTAGTACTAAATATTTTTAAACTGCCAAAGTTGACATTTTCATGACGAAAAATGATGATTTTTATGTTTTGGTTAATTTATAAAAACTGAGAAGAACTGCTGGTTTGTTTGTTTGATTATTTCATTAACTAATACATAACAATAAATATAAAAAATAAAGAAACATGTTTTTATAAAGAGATGTCTTCTTTTTTTACTCCATAAAATGGCTTACGCATGTAATCCGCGCGACCATTAACGTAATATTTTAGAGCGCGACCACCGTAGGGTTAAGTGCTTCGTAAACGCATTCAGTTAAGTAATTAGGAAAAGTGATTTTTGTTTTTATTTTTTTTCTCATATATCGATACCTCTGGGCTCAAAGGTCGNATACCGCGCAAGCACTCTCAAATTTAACAGCTGCTTAAGACGATTTGACAGTTGTTTGAGTAATCAAATCAAATCAAATCAAATCAAAAAATATTTATTCAGTTTAGACCACAAGTGGCACTTATGAACGTCAATAGAAAATAATAAAAAAAGAAAAAGGTAGCCCTTATGGGGCACTTTACATGTCTCCTTATCTTTTATGCTTAGCGTTGAATGGCGTTTCAGTATGCGAAAATTCATTTAAGTGGCGTTTGAGTGCAACTTAATTTGAGAGGTGCTTAAAAATTGAGAACTGCTCAGATATTGTTTTGAGTATGCGAAATGTAAGTTTAGGAGCTGCTTAACTATTTGAGAAGCCGTCAAATATTTAAATGGCGTTTCAGTATTCGGCCGTTAGTCATTTAGATCGCCCACAGAGACATTTTTTATTAGGTACTAAAACATTTTTCTTCCACTCTCAGCCAAGGAGTCCTCTCAACGAACCGCGGCAACCCGCTCCTGGTCCGCCTGGTCGAGAGCCGCCACCGCATGCTGCACTCGAACACCCGCGAATGCCTCCGCCAACTGGTCGGCCTGAACGACGCTCAGAGGACCTCGCTCAACTTCACGTCCATCAACGAGTACGAGCAACGAGCGTTGCGCCTGGTGAGTGACGTCATCAGCCTTTAGAAGCCCGCTCCTGGTCGCCTGGCAGTGACGTCATCACCGCATGCTGCACTCGAACACCCGCGAATGCCTCCGCCAACTGGTCGGCCTGAACGACGCTCAGAGGACCTCGCTCAACTTCACGTCCATCAACGAGTACGAGCAACGAGCGCTGCGCCTGGTGAGTGACGTCGTCAGCCTTTAGAAGCCCGCTCCTGGTCGCCTGGCAGTGACGTCATCACTGCACGCGGCACGCGAAAGCCGCGAGTGCCTCCGCCAAATCGTCGGCCTGAACGACGCTCAGAGGACCTCGCTCAACTTCACGCCCATCAACGAGTACGAGCAATGAGCGCTGCGCCTGGTGAGTGACGTCATCAGCCTTTAGAAGCCCGCTCCTGGTCGCCTGGCAGTGACGTCATCACTGCACGCGGCACGCGAAACCCGCGAGTGCCTCCGCTAACTGGTCGGTCTGAATGATGCTCAGAGGACCTCAATCAACTTCACGTTGATTGACGAGTACGAGCAGCAAGTGACGTCATCATCAGCCTTTAGTCCACAACTGGGCAGGCCATAGGCTATGGCCCATAGCGTTCTATGTTAAATGCGGCTTTCCGCAACCTTAATTTAGGCTCATCAGTTCACTGGTTGGGAAACTACCCAAACTGCGATTTTCAGCCCGTTTTCGCCTCTGGGGATCTGTCCTGCATATGTCGTGTAGAAATTCTCATTTTTTTAAATCAATAGACATCACCGCAATACAATGCAATTTTAAAAAACCAATGAGCTTCCTCTTCTTCATCAGACACCAGGCCTTATATGAATAAACATTACTGGGGGTGATTTTAAACATATTTTTCCCACAGATCGGAACCTACCTACGTGACATCAAGACCAACCATTGCTCGCCGCTCACCGAGATGCAGTTCGATTCCATCATGACCATTATCCTGAACATGGCGCACCCGGCTGCCTAAGGGCACGTTGTAAGTGACCCTGTCACTTACCAACACCAAGCCATCAGGCACGCTTGGGAAGTACGCTTGTATGTGGACCTCCCGCCCGAAGACCGGTCGTCGGAACGCCCAGCCGGGAGCGTTTCGATCGTGTAATAGACAATCGCAGCTGTGCAATTATTTTGTTCTTGTTCCTTTTGTAGTCAGCGCTAATAGGGCATTTCACATTCTAAATAGCAACTTCTGTGTATTTGTTTAAGAGCACTATTAATGTAAACTGTGCACTTGTTGGTTTATGACTGGATTTAGAAATCAATTTGTCTTTGGATTGCCACTAAGGGATTACACACTAATTTCTATACGAAATGTAAAAGTGTCAGATTTTTGTTGGTGTTGGTGGTGTCAGTAAGTAGAATTTGAAAGCTAAGGCTCGGCGAATGTATTCCCATTTTCATGTATACGTATCTCTCTCTCTCTCTCATGCAAACATTCCAGAAATTTTGCGTAATCAAGCCGAACGACAATATTGTTTATGATCGTATTTGAATCGCATAATTCAGTTGACACAAAATATTATCAAACTACAGAACCTTACTAAGAATGTGCGCAGTTTTGTATGGGGTAGTGTTTCATGGGGAAATATGTTCAATTTGGTCAATATCAATTAAAATTGCTCCAGTAATTAAAATGTAGTGCATATCGTATAGCAGTGTATGTTCCTTTTTGAAAAAAGGTCAACCTGTAGTGACCTCATGTCAGTGTACTAGAATATAATTTCTGGAAGTGATACATTTTTTGTCATTTTAAACATGTAATTCACAGTAGCTATGATGAGTTTCTATAGATATAAGGTGTATTATGAACTTTACAGGAAAATGTTAAGACCAGATTTTGTGGGATGTTACTCCCATAATATTTAGGTAGGTTTTGTATGAATAGCATTTGTACAAAATCGGTCTTTATTTTATAAAATTTTTACTTAACGCACTGTCTGGTTTCAATCGACAAGTTTTAAAATTTACTATTTTAAGAGTAGAGACAAAATGTTTTCTTGAAAATGTTTCACTAAGCGAGGTCCAAATTGAATCGCAATCTTATAGCGCATTGGTGCAAGAGTGTGAGGCGTACCTGGTTTTTTAAAAAGACTAGGCAATTGACTGCACGCGAATGTATCATGTTCAAATGTCCTGAAGAGCATGAGTTCAATATTTATTTTATATTTAATTATTTAATAAATTGACATGACATGAAATGTCAAGTGAACTTAAAATTTTGCGGTCATGTTTCGGCCTCGTCTGACGTAAAACATTGTCGTCACGTGATCATTGTCCACCAGAGTATTTTCTATAAATAAATTCTAGAAGGATAGTCCATTGCGGTCCATATTTTGCGGATCCTTCAAACGGGTAATTTAGATATTTATCAGGTGGTGAATTAAAAGATTGAAAGTGTGATTCTACGTTAGGGATAATGTTTATCGTAAGAAACGGGTTTGGGATTAACGAACAAAAATCGAATTGTATTAGGCATTATTTAAACCTTGACTAAAATAACATCTCAAGGTGTGACTATGAAATTATATGTCCATGTACGTCTGTACTATTTAAATGATATAAATGTATTTATAAAAGTATTGCATAGTCTTGAGAGAGACATTGTTGGACACATTTTTTTTTAGTAGAGGGGATAAAATTAATACATGTGTAATGAAATCGATGTTAGGTGATAATGACTTTATATTAATCTGAATGTCACTATATTATAGTAATCTTAATACATTACACAGGCCTTGTTTATGGAAACAGGGCGGAGCCAAAGAAGGTGGAATTAATATGGTCTGGAAGCATTACGTATACAGGTCCATAAACGGGGTCTATACATGTTAGCTGTTAATATCGATAGAGGGCCTGTACAGAGTTGCACTTGGCGTCTTGATTGTATGTACATAATCGAGAACTCGCTTGGTATTTAGGTTGGAAATGCGCTTTTCGAACGTGGAGAATTGTCCCAGGCCCTCAAGTAACCACATAATCATAATAATCTTATTTAAATATTTGATAAGTGTAGACAATACTTATGGAATCAAATCGATCTTACCGGACCCTTCTTCTATTTAAACTGAGCTCAATCTATCCTGAATAGAATTATTTTTGTCCACGGTCTCTAGTCAAGTTTCTTCCATCTAAGGCCAAAAGACTATTTATTTTTGTAATTTCCCTAAAATTTTAATGAGTAAGTAACTTATATTATTGGTGTTAGATCTAAGATCCGAAAGTTTTTAAAACCAAATGCATTTAATTCTACAAATCGATTTGTTTTACTCTGACGCTTTATGATATGTATGAAGGCGTCGATTAAATACTTTTCAGTATGGATAATTTTATTATTGTATTATATACATAATTACATACATTTATTAATATCAATATGCACATTATTGTATTTCACAAAATTACTGAAGTTTTGTTTTTTGTCACAACTTTATTATTCAATTTATTATCATATTATAGTATAATATTTATGTATTAGAAATAAGATGGAACTTAAATAAATTATATTAAAGATCTTCATTTTTTTTTAACATCCTACTTGCAAAAACTAACCAAACTATTCTAGTAATTGAAAAGTATCGCCCTTGACGCTCTGCTCAATGAAGTTCGCTAGGGGTGATAGGCCAGACGCCCTAGCGAGAGTGTGGACTGTGGATGAGTCGTCTGCAGCGGCTCATCAAATTCACTGATGAACACCATCGGACGGCGTTTATATTAACTTTTTATTTTGTTTGTTTTATGGTTTTATGATTAACCCAAGTGGAAATACCTACCTTTACTAATTTATTGAGCTGAGCGAAAGAAATAAGCACGCGGGCATTTAAGTAATCATATCACACTTATATTATTATTATATTCTATAGGCGAAAGTTTGTGAGTGTGTATATATGTTTGTTACTACTTCTTCACACATAAACAGCTGAACGGATTTTGATGAAACTACAGTGTTATTGTTTACTAGCGGCCGCCCGCGACTTCGTACCCGTGGATCCCGTTTTACCCCCTTCATCTATCTTACGCGGTTTAGATTTTTTCATACACATGTTTTTTCCCGCTAACTCCCGTTCCCGTGGGAATTTTGCAATATCCTGTTCTAACTAAACTTTAAGTTTACTAAGGTACATACCTGCATGCCAAATTTCAAGCGTCTAACTTAAGCGGTTTAGATTTTTCACACAAAAGGATTTTCCCGCTAATTCCAGGTCCCGTGGGAATTCCTAAGTATACTATAACCTGCCCAGGAGTATGAAGAATAATTGTACCAAGTTTCGTTAAAATCCGTCGAGTACTTAGTTTTTGTTTCTATCATATTTGTAACATAAATCCTGAAAGACTCGTTTAGACTAGTTAGTTAGTTTTAGTTAGTTTTGCAGGGCAATCGAATACCGCACTTAGCCTCATGATAGGGCCATTGTGCGCGATTTGTGGTTTATCTTCCTACTCCAACCACCCCAGATCCCCCCAGAAGGCGAGCAGCCCGTCCAGGCTGCTGCAGGCTTCCTGTAGCGACGACGGTGATCGAAGAAATTGAGCCCGTTGTTCTTCCACGCTACTGCACTCCATGAGCACATGCTGCAGTGTTTCCTCTGCCTCCATGCACCCCCTGCATAGTGGGCTGTCTGTGACACCTATGTTGTATAGGTGCTTGTTTAGCATACAGTGTCCGGTTATGGGACTTAAGACCTTGCGGATGCTGTCCCTGTTTAGTCTGATGAGGCTGCGGGAGAACTTTTTCGATACGTCCGGAACCGCATCGTTTGCCTGCATCCTTCGCTATTTTTCCATTCTGTGTGGTGTTTTTCTTCTGTTTTGGAACGCAGCCAGTTCCTGATCTGTGCTTGTGGTATCGGCAGTATTGGTTCCGGGCCAAATACTGTTGTGTCCGAACCTCTTTTTGCCAGTTCATCCGCTGCGTCGTTGCCTAAAGAGTTACTGTGCCCTTTGATCCATTGCAGGGTAACTCCATTTACAGCTGCAATGTCTTGGAGCGCTTCATGGCATTCCAAAATAAGGGCCGTTGTTTTGTGTTGCTTTTTAGCGCTTGCAGTACGGATGCACTATGCGAGATAATTCTTATGTTTAGACCTCGGATGTCTCTGGCTGTTACCGCCTGTGCTACTTTGGTAATTCCAATGCATTCTGCTTGGAAAATTGTATTGTGTTTATCTAATGTTGTTGATATTCTTATATTAAGATCATTCGAGAAGACACCAGCTCCTGTACCCGTTTGAGTTTTGGAGCCGTCCGTGTATATCCTAACTTCATTGATTCCAGAGTATCTCGCGTCTCCGCTATAAGTTGGATATTATATCTTCGGTCGAAAATGTGTTCACAGGGTATCCTGTCGATGGGTGCCTCAGTGAGAGGTATTTCTTTTATGGTTTTCTGCAGGATCGCAGAGTGTCCTGTCTCCTTGTTTTGCTTCCATAGGCCGTTTCCATAGCTGGGCACCGTTAATCAAATAGTTAACTTCGTTAATCGTTAAACCGTTAATAAAAAAATTAACTTCGTTAAACGTTAAAACGTTACATTTCGGAAGATTTAACGCAAGTTAACGTTAATCGTTAATCCGTCAACACGTAATAATAAAACGAAAAAAATAATTGTATGCAAGGTTCAAATAATTTTGAAAGCTTGTATCGCGCATGGAATTTATTCCTCTTTTATGTTTTCGCTACAAGCTTTCGAAATTATTTGAACCTTGCATAAGTACAATAATTATTTTTTTCGATTTAGTACAACTGCCTTTCAGAATAAAAACTTGTTTTTAAAAAAAAAATATCTTTTTTTTAATTATAATTTTATTATACACTTTTTAGTTGTATCTCAACTCAATCTCAGAGCCTTGGTACAATTACTATATAATTTAGCACCAAAGTGCACGAAAAGGCAAATCCAACAAACCCAAACTCGATAAGTTTCCACCGTTTCGTTTAGGAATTCCTATGGCCACCTCCTGACTCCATCATCTGGAACGTGGACATCATCTAGTACTAAAGTGCTCGAAAAGACAAATCCAACGAACCCAAATTCGATGCGATTCCGCCGTTTCATTTAGGAGTTTCTATGGCCACCTCCTGACTCCATCATCAGACCATAACATTGCATTGTCATCGTACTTATACAGGGTGACAGGTAAAGCGATACATTCCTTGATAGGGGTGAAAGTAGAGCTTATTTGCAGTCCATGTCCGAAACTTGTTCATTTGCAAGTTATTCAATATTTAAGTATTTTTTAAAAAATCTCCAGTTTTTATCTTAAATTAAAATGTACCCTTGTAATGAATAATAAGGAATAATGTAAATTTTTTTGTTGTATTCATATAGCTAAATAATAGGATTAACATTTTAAATTAAAATTTGCAAGAAAGAATCGTCATTACTCCAGTTAAAGCTAAAAAACCAATTATCATTTGCAAAAAATATATGTTTTAGGTAAATAAACGAAGAATTTCCAAGAAAGAATGTATGGAATGTTGTGTACAAATTACAGAATTTAGTTCCTTGATTCATTAGCTATTCAAAAAGGTAAAGGTGTTTAACAAACACTACATCATTATTTTTTTATTTGAATTTAAACGTCTAGGAGATACTTTCATAAAAAAATTAATAAATAAAAAAGTCACACTAACAACTATTCTTGGGTCTCAATAAATGAAAAACTTAGTATTTTAATAATAATTAAACTGTATTACCTAATTTTATCTAGGTACATTATTTTAAGTCCTGCTCAAACTGTGAGCCCCGTCTTCTAATACAAGCTCGTAGTCTGTTTCTCACTTCTGTTTTTGTGACTTTTGTTGTCAAACTTTGCTGAATATCTTGAGCTGCCCTCTGAACGCGCTCACGAAGCTTTTACACACACAGCACACTTTCGGCTCAGTGTACGCCAATGGATGGATCAACAATATCCACTTCGTTGGATTGGGCGCGGTGGACCCATTCCTTGGCCAGCCAGAAGTCCGGATCTGACCCCTTGCGATTTTTATTTATGGGGTAACATGAATTATCTCTTGTATGTAACCCCCGTAAACAACGAGCAAGAGCTTCGTGAGCGCCTGCGTGCCTGCTGTATCTTTTTGGTAAATAGTAGGTAGGTACTGGATTAACGATTAACGGACTTAGGATAATTTAACGGAAGTTAACGAGTCCGTTAACATTTTTTAAAGTTAACTTAAAAGTTAATCCGTTAATAGAAATGTTAACTTCGTTAATTAACGGATTAACGAGTTAATGCCCAGCTATGGCCGTTTCCTTTNCCCTTTTGATAGGATTTTCTTAATCCTAGCAGCCTGGCTTGTTGAGTTTATGCTACTACAGAAATTGCGCCAGTGTTCTCTACTACGGAATCTGATCCGCTTCTTGTAGTGCTTCTGTGCTTCTTTGTATTTGTTCCAGTCTTCATTGGTTCTGGTGTTTTTCGCTCGGTTGAAAAGTGTCCTGAGTTTTTTCCGAAGGCGTTCAAGTTCCGGCCCCCTCGACGCTTTGAATGTCTATTTCTTGTGCACCAAATCCTGAATCGCTTTAAGTTACTACTTAACACCCTGTATACAATGTATACCTACTAGGTACCTACTACCTACGTGAAAAGCTGCGGAATTAGGGATATTTTTACACATTTTGTTACAAGGATTAAGGAGTTAAAATGATATTATCATAATGATCTGATAGAAGGCTGAAAAACGTAAGATTCTATTCTAAAAACGGCAGACAAATACTTAATGACGTCACTTTCGTCTGCCCTCCTTTCTATAGGAGGATCGTAGCTCGGATTGTGTGTGCTCGCTTTGCATGCGAGAGGTACCAGGTTCGAATCCCGCTCGAAACATTGGTAGGTTAAATAAGCTTAGAATTTTTTTCTTGATGTATTTTTAACATTTTTAAGTTTTTTACTTTGAGTAAGTAGGTAATTTATTTATTACAATTTTTTTCTTTTTTATCGTGTTGATATCCAAAGGACATTTTTTTATTTATCCAAGTTTTTATTGTGACACAGAAAAACATTTTCTCTAAGTAGATTGATCATTTAGAAAAATATTCACTTTTCACGAAGTTTATTAGAGTTGTTTTGGGGATTGTTTCTAGAACTTTTATTTAACATAACTTTTCCATTAACTTTGCAAAGTCAATCATAAAAAATATGTGAAAAAAAATAGGTGTAAAATTACTCTGTTCGCAATATAAGGTAAGTGCCCCCTACTTCGGTATATTAAGGCTCTTACGACTTTAACATTTTATTTAAAAATAACCAAGCATGATATCAGTATGAAAGCTTTTGTATGCTAAACTTTGGTCTTTTGACAGTAAGTTAATATATAATTTATAGTTATATAGTTTGAACTTTTTTTTATATTAATTGATCTGCGGACCTCTTGTTTGGATCCTGTTTCGTGACAAAATTTTGCTCTGTTTGTAAGTTCGTGAACTCATGTCCCCTATTTCGGGATAAGGTTTTATGCATACAGTTAGGATATTTTAATAATGATTAAGGGTTTAATAAATTTAAAAACGATAATAAAAACTTAGAATAAAATAATTATGTGAAATTGACGATATTACTTACCTGAAATATTCATAAGAAATAATGTGAGTCTAGTAAAATATTTTGATTTGTTAATTCTAACAATATGTGAAAATATTTCTATAACCATTAGAAATGTAGGGGGGGGGACTTACCCCCCACCCCCCTCGTACCCATAAATTTTTGATTTGCAACCCCCCCTCCCTTATCCCTATAATCCCACCCCTGGAGCTGTTTCAAGTGAGGGTAGCCCCCCCCCCTGAAAATAACCCCAGATACGCCAATGACTCATAATAAAAAAAAAGTTATTAACTAATTCATTTCTTAGGTAGGTAAGTATTAAAAACTAAAAAATATGTCGATTTCTTTGATGGTGTGTGTCATAAAAGTACCAAACACCATACATTTATATATCACGAACTTGGAAAAAAGTAACAATAATACGGTTCCTTGTTTCGTGATACTGATTATTCCAAATTCCCCAAGTAAAATTCATGGATTATTGTCAAAATGTGTCAATTAACTATTATCTATCCCATATACAATACAAATAAACAAAGATAAATAAAACAAATCGAAATAAAACCAAAATTATGCTGGTACTACTTATGCTAATTTATCTTAAAATTGGTCATATATGTGAACTTCAAACTCGTGTCGTATAAATTCTAGTGAACGAAACATATACCGAATTTAGGTCATGAGAAACTTAAATAAATGCATTATTTGTTTCATAACTTACATTTAAATTATCATAAATAATTATTTAAAAACCAAGCATCAAAATGTTATCCATAATATCCTTGAATCGGTAGTGTTACGAAATAGGGGACACCCGAAAAATAATATGTACGCTATTTCGTGAGTCAATTAATCGCAATTTTAAAGGAACTCTACGTTTTCATATAACTTTTTTCTAAGCCAAATCAATTGTCAAGGAACACATGAAACCACTATTACAAGTTTTATTTAAATGGACGTTCCTTCGCCTTTTTATAAGCTTAAGAAGTTGGAGCGCTAACCTTACGGTGAGAGCAACCTTTGCAAGCCGCTCGGCTGTTTTTGGCTCTCTGAGAGTTTGAAGCTTCGTATTGCTCTCATTTTTGGCGCCACAATGTTGGTTTTTGGTTTTTTAGATAGCATAGAGTTTTTGTAGTAATGAAGAATTTTTATAAATAATATTCCATTTGCTTATTATTTGAGCTAGAAAAAAAACTTACGAACTTACGTACTATCACGAACTAGTAGCCGTTTACCTTAATTGTAACTCTAGATTTGCAATTTTTGTTTCTGTTTTTTATACGAGTAAATGCATGAAAATTATTGTTGAATCGGCAGCACTGTCGCTGTCAGCGCAGTAGACAAATTTTGCAGCTTTGCGCAGTGGGTTGGGCTTGTTGTTGTAACCCACTCCAAAGCACTAAGGCCACAGCTAAGGCGGTGCGAAAGTTAAGGCTAGTCGCCACTGAGGCAGCGGGTCGGTTCGGAAATGGCCCGGGGCGAGATGATTTTCAAAGTTACTTAGTTAGGGCTCATTTTTCAATCGTCAGATAACTTATCTGAAGAATAAGTTTGGCATATTGACAGTTTCAGTTTTCAAAATGACAAAGTTTATTCTTTAGTTATAAGCTAACTGATGGTTGGAAAATCAATCCTTAGACCATATTTATTTATAACTAGCGGCCGCCCGCGACTTCGTACGCGTGGATCTCGTTTTACCCCCGTCATCTATCTTACGCGGTTTAGATTCTTTCATACAAATGTTTTTCCCCGCTAACTCCCGTTCCCGTGGGAATTTTGCAATATCCTGTTGTAACTAAGCTTTAAGTTTACTAAGGTACCTGCATGCCAAATTTCAAGCGTCTAACTTAAGCGGTTTAGATTTTTCATACAAAAGGATTTTCCCGCTAATTCCCTTTTCCGTGGGAATTCCTAAGTATACTATAACCTGCCCAGGAGTATGAAGAATAATTGTACCAAGTTTCGTTAAAATCCGTCTAGTAGTTTTTGTTTCTATAAGGAACATACAGACAGACAGACAGACAAAAAATTTACTGATTGCATTTTTGGCATTAGTATCGATCACTAATCACCCCCTGATAGTTATATTTACATTTGTAGTTTTTTCATATTCGTAATCGTTTCGTCCTTTATTTTTGTGGTAATCAATCACAATTGCTTCGCAATTTGTTATGAAATGGAATGAATGAAAGTATTCTTACTTTGTCAAGAAGTTTTACGTAGTAGGTACCTAAGTTTTTATTTTACGTGATAGTAAAAAAATCTTATTAACTGCACCTATCTACATTTTAACCGGGAGACGTCCTCTGGTGGACGAAGGCCTTACTGTGGTCCTGCTGCACTGCCCGTTTCCTGATGCTAACCGGGTCTTCGGTCGGCCTGTCTGCATTGAGTTTTCCAGTGCGTTATAATGTTTTGCCCCGATGGCTTTCTGTGCTAAGTTCCCCTCCCACTGCTACTTGAGTTTGTCTATTCTGCGGGCTATGTCGGATAAGTTAGATCTCCAGCAGGTTTCCTCCTTTCTGATTCCATCTCTTAGGTCTTGAAACTTTTTATTCTATCTTTGTTTCAGCTGCGGAAATATGGCTCAGGTAGTCTTGAGGAGACCAAGGTATTTTGGATGAGAATATATCGGGAAACTTGCTTAAAATTCATGTCGTGTTTATTTTGTCATTTTAGACCCACTCATATGGGTCCGAATCACAGTTGTGTCCACCCCCTTAACGGATCGATGAAATCGACAAAGACGGAATAGGTAAAGATAGCTCATTCATATTACTAACGGGCAGGTGTAGTTGCGTGAAACCTATTCCTTAAGCAGTTAATTGACAAACCAGACCTTAGTTATGTAAGAAAAGGGCTTTATAACCAAAATTCAAAATCATGTAACATGCTTTTTGAAGCAGGTCCCTACCGAACAGAAAGCAGACAGAATTGAATTTTCAGCTCTGTCTATCTTTCTCACTCGTGAAGAGATGATTTCAGGAGCGAGAGCGACAGACAGACTTGGAAAAGCGGAAATCGCTTTTCAGAATAGGATGAATCCCGCTCGTTCCCATTGCCGCTAAGGGATGGCGACACCCTGTCTGCGTTATGTCAAAATAATGCAAATTTGCTTTAAATAAAGGTTTCCTGAATGCATTTATCATGTTTTTCGTATGAATAAATTGACTCATATGTAGACTTCACATTAATTTGAAATAACGGTTTTTAGTGAATGAATTCAATTTTTTTAGGGTAGAAAACCTGAATCGCGGTATGTTAATTTTAGCCGTCGCTAAGTATATATACGGCTGGTCTCGTAATACTGTTGGGAGGTCCGTTGTTACGCAGGAAGGCTGTGTGGGTGCGAGCAGTTCTAACTCGCCCGCGCCGCGAGTGGGACGCGGTTGATTAAAACCTTTCCCATTAGGGCCTTCGACCACCTTAGGCAGCGCGCCGCGCCTGGGACGCGGTACACAAGTCCCTTGCGAGGCTCCGATGCGAATCCGGCGGATCATCCGGAGCCACACACCACTGTTGTAACAAATTTGACCTCCTTTTTGTATTTCCAAGAGTCGTTTCAATGTTATTTTTGAAATTGAGTAACAACGGCGGAACCAACAACAGCTAATTTGTAATCAATTGTTACGGATAAATGAAACCTATGAAACTGCAGTTATTTCTGAAGTTTATGACTTTTTCGGGATTGTTTTTGTCATTAATTGATTTATGTTTGTTTGTTAATAACTTCTATAGGTTTACATTACCAAACCTTTATTTTCTGCAAATAGGCTTTTAAAAAGGACCTTTCGCGTTCTTGTATCTCTACCTTAACATTTATTTCTTTGTAACATTTATGTATTGTCTTTTTTGAGTTGCTTGTTGGTGTTAGGAGTGGGCTCATTAAAATAGTCCAGCAGCCGACGACGCGGGGTTGAACCAGCATTCCTCGAATGTATTTTTACACTTTTACAAAGTCCATGGAATCTCGGGCTTTAATAAATTAAATATAAATACCCAAACCACAGTATAAATTACCACCACACACAATAAATTAAATATAAATACCCAACCCACATAATTGGGGTATGGGTTCTAGACAACTAATATAAACAAAATCCTTTTGTTTTGTAAACAGATAGGTACATATTATAGATAGAAAACCAATAAAAACAAATATTTCATGTTTGTACTGTGTGGGATTCGAACCCGCAATCTCGGTATAGTCCGTTTACGAACCACTACACCAAACGGCCGACAACCGCTATTGTAAGAGTCGGGCTGGCTGAATCGAAATCCGTGGAACGTGGGTTCGAATCCCGTCGTCCGATGGACTACTGTTTATTTATTTAATTATTTGCTTGTCCAGCGGTAAATCTATAATACCGAAATGAATCGCAAAATGTGTTGGTAAGCGCATAATTCAACAACGCCTGGACTAATTTTACCAATTCTTTTTTTTAAATGTTCATTGAAGTCTAAGGATGGTTTTTACGGTTAGAAAAATTCGAATAATAGTAATACAATAAAACTTTTGTACCTTGCACACTTAATGATACCCCGTGGGGCACTGTAAAAACCAACAAAGAGGGCGACACTGGTATCACAATTAATTTTTAAATAATTCGTATTTTGTATTTTATTAAAGAATCTCTAATACATATGGGTAAATACAGAGATAGGTAGATTATAAATACAGACAGATTCTTTTAACTTTGTAATTTTTATTATCTTCGAAAACTTCCGAACAGTTTTTTTTAACGGGCTAACGAACTGTGTGAGCAGCTCTTCCTATGAAAAGTTTTTTGAGTTGATTTGAAAATGCATTCAAAGGTAGGTCCTTTATATTATTTGGAATAAGTACTGTTATTTTCTCGTATTAATAGTTTAAAGAAAACTACTAAACTGCGTTTTAACTTGTTCTGTCTATCATTTCGTTTTGCTACACTGTTTTTTTTTGTTTTACTTACATGTTTCCGATCGATGATAAGTATTCAGGGTGGAATTTTGTAATGCCACCTGAAGGGAAAGTACTCTTATAATAATACTGTAGATATAAAATGTAACTCAAAGAAAATATTAGGTGTTTTATTTATAGAAAGAAAACACTTCGTCTGTTAAAATGACACCCTGTACTTTTATTCTATCGATCTTTAAGAGTCAATTTCTCTCTAACAAACTTGATAAATCAAAAGAAAGGAAAATGTATAACGACATAAGTATGTTGGATTGTGGACGTGGTGAGTCCACTTTCTACGAATGGTTAATGGCAACTAAGTACCTATTAATAATTTGTAGGCATCTAAGATAATTAAAAAAAATGTCCAATCTACTGAAAAATCTTATACGAGTGTTTATGTAGGTAGGTTGTTTGTGTACGTCGTACGAGGAATCGGCGATGGAACCCGCGACAAAAGCAAATTAGTGCTGAGCTACTTAGTGCGTCAAGTTATGTCGTCCAAATTCTTTTAGTTTCCAAAACAAATTAGTAAAATACTCATATTTGAAGAGCCCAGCCAGTTGCAGAAGTTCATAAGTCCAAAAACCATGTCAATGCCATGTTGAAACAAAAATAAAGATCTTCAATGATATTTCTATAAAATTAAACGTCACTGTACTTTTGACTACCTCCTTCAAAGCGATTTCCAGTTCGGTGGTAGTTGCCTAGTCCTCCTGGGTACGCCTATGGTTGGCTTCAGCAGATGATAAAGTCCATAAGTGGACTTAAAAGACTTCTGCAACTGAGCCCTTCGATTTGTTCTCTCAATTTTTAAACTTTTTCATAAACCACAACGTGAAAGCTTTGGCCTGTATCTCACCGTTCTCACCTGATGGACGTGATGATCAGGCCGAAGGTGGAAGCGAGCTTCACCTGAAATTCTCAACCACAAAGAAACTAGAAACTGGCTTCCTATCTTTAGTCAGGCAGAGTAAGGCGGTTATCACACTGCGCCGCGCTCCGCCGCGGAGCGCGGGGCGACAGATTTAATCATTGTATGCAAGTACCTACCTCAGTTTGTATAGAAAACACGCGCGGCACTTCACACTGACAACGCGTCCGCGCTCGTGATTTTTTATATTTTATGAAAATCACGCGCTCCGCGGCGGAGCGCGGCGCAGTGTGAAAACCGCCTTAGAACGAGCCCTACCACCAAACAAACCGAACAAAAAATCTGCCCCCACTGTCAATCGAACCCGGGACCTCCGGCTCTGAAGCGATTGGATTAAAGACCACAGAGGCCACCTAGGCGGTTTTATTAAAGTACTAAGCACAGTAGTCCAGTCATTTAAGCTTAAATTAGGTAAGAATCTCGGAATTCGAGATACCCAGCTGTAAGTCTGTAAATACTTGTATATTGACACCCTGAAAGTTGTCTCAAAACCTACATATGGTAGGGTGTAAGCAACTATTAAATTTTAAGGTCAAAGGTCACAAAAATCGCTTTTTTTGGAAATATCTCATTTCCTATGGGTTTTTTGCTATTTGTATTTATTATCAATATTGTAGAATACAAAATTCTCTACAAATTTTGTTCAAAAAATGTTTTTATACGGTGAACCGTTTTCGAGATAGAGGGCGGCCGCTAGTACTTATAATAATAAATCTGTAGAGGTCAATTCTGTACATGAAAATATTTTCAAAATAACTATCGGGGGGTGATTAGTGATCGATACTGATGCCAAAAATGCAATCAGTAAAATATTTGTCTGTCTGTCTGTTCGTCTGTATGTTCCTTATAGAAACAAAAACTACTCGACGGATTTTAACGAAACTTGGTACAATTATTCTTCATACTCCTGGGCAGGTTATAGTATACTTAGGAATTCCCACGGGAACAGGAATAATTAGCGGGAAAATCCTTTTGTATGAAAAATCTAAACGCTTAACGGAAGTTAGACGCTTGAAATTTGGCATGTAGGTACCTTAGTAAAAGTAAACAACAAGGAATTCCCGAAATTCCCACGGGAATTAGCGGGAAAATCCTTTTGTATGAAAAATCTAAACCGCTTAAGTTGACCTGAAGTGATGCAGTGACCGCGCGCTCTCCGCCCTCTATTTCGAAAACGGTTCACCGTATAAAAAAATTTTTAAACAAAATTTGTAGAGAATTTAGTATTCTACAATATTGATAATAAATACAAATAGCAAAAAACCCATAGGAAATGAGATATTTCTAAAAAAAGCGCAAAAACCGATTTTTGTGACCGTTGACCTTGAAATTTAATAGTTGCTTACCTTACACCCTACCATATGTAGGTTTTGAGACAACTTTTAGGGTGTCAATATACACGTATTTACAGACTTACAGCTGGGTATCTCGAATTCCGAGGTGAACTTACTATAATGACTGGACTACAGATAAGTAGGTACTAAGTAATGAAATAAAAATCATTTTTGTTAGTTTTATCAAAATCTAGCATTTTTTGTTTGGCCAGAGAAGAGAAGAGATTATTTTTCCAGACAGAATTCCTACGAAGTACGGAGAAAAGTGGGAGCATTTTTTCTGCTAGCTAGGTAATCAGCGACATAGCGATTATTTATTTTATAAGATATTTTTTTTCTACATGGTTACTTAAATTAAAATCTATAGTAAATTCATGGACCTATAAAAAAAGGCGGACGGAACTCGCGCTACAACAAAACTGTGACGCAAAATTTTGGCGTCTGTCTATTGTGTGAGTGAATTTAGGGATGCCATGTTAGCCAAAACATTTTACCCATTTATTTTAAGAAAAACATAGATCGGCAGATGTTACTTGGAAATGTAGACAGAATTTGAAAAGGATGAAAGGTAGGCGCGAAATTTTCAATGTTCAAATTTTCTTACATTGTTTGCAAGTCAGTGTGTCAGGGTACTTATGTACATAATGATGATCAAAAATGATTCACGCAGTTACAAATTACGAATCTTGTGTACATTATAATCATAATCTTATGCATCATCAATATATTATTATTATTATCTCTGAAAGATTTTAACATACAACCTGACACTGACTTGCAATCAATGTAAGAAAATTTGAATTTCGCAGTTCCACATTTTTAGGAAGGATCAAATCTGCCTATGAAAATATATCCCATTAAAACACAATAATTATGATAAATTATTTTATTTCTATAGTATGCGTAATAAATAACTAAAAAGTCCTAAAATTATTATTAATTTCCCATATTTCGGGTAATTTTCCCACGTAAATAACTGAGAACACTGGTCTTTGACGTATTATTTTTTCGAGTGAATGACGTTTGATTTCAATTAATTTCAATATTTTAATGTCGGGAAATAAGTGATTGGATTATTATTTTACTTGTGAAATGTGATTCCGTAAATTTTTGTTTGTTCGAACAGAACGGTTTTTACACAATTTCATCACACAAGACATGTCGTATTCGTGTTGTTTTTTCGCCGCCTAAATGTGTCAACTGTGTGAAGTTTGCACTCGAAGTGGTGTATCAGGGTGTGAATGTGTGCGTGCCGGCCTGTACGTACAGGCAAGCTGGTGTATCCTAATGTCACAGTATTTTGTTGATGAGAATCCGTCCGACTTTTTTTATAGGTCCATGAGTAAATTAAAATCTATAGTAAATCAACGCAAAATTGATTCGGCTAAGATTCGGAACATGTTGTATATACTGAATGTAATGTCATTAATGTGAGTGTCAGGTTGACAGTTGACACTTGACAGTATTTGATTATTGACGGTGATCATCTGCTCAAAAATAATCACGAAATTTAAATTTTCATTGATAAAAACAGTAAATTCAATATAATTTCCTTCAGAGCTTCTGTAAATAAGTTCGTGTTTATAGTGTTCTTTGCGTTGCTATTGTTGTACAAAATTAACAAATATTATAACCTAAAAGTAAGTTGATGTTCTTCTTGCAAAGTTTCTAAGAAAGTTTGTCTTGTGATATATTCCTACAAAATTATTATTTTCACTTGACTATCCTAATCTATGTACTTTTATTTCTAATTCTGCTTTCCTGCTGAATATCTTTCTAATCTCTGTTGAAAAAAACATGTTTACCTTCTACAGTAATGTTATGCAATAATCACGACATGAGTGAGTAACTCTTAAAAATTGCAGAATAAATGTGTGAAGCGTTTGTGGGTGTCTACATAGGTACTTCCTACAGAATGACATCATATTAAGATTAAAAAAAAAATATTATGAGTTATAAGATCATAACACTATAGAAAATATCAAGGCTAAAAATCATAGAATCTAGTCATCATTTATTTTTAACTCTACTTACCTTTTAACTCATGCTTATAAAATAATTGTTAATTCACATATGTATTGAATGATAACAAACTAATCTATGTATTTCAGGCAATGTCGCATATTAACGATCTGATAGGTGTCATGCGTGGGCTGCGGCTAGTGGTTGAGGCAGGTATAAAGGTACAGCAGGAAAATTCAAAGGTAATATGGAATAACTCCAGCATAAAAACAGTATTACAAAACTGCACGCCTAACACACTAACTGTTTATAAACCAAAGCCTGAAGATGCCAAGGAATTGCTAGAGCGGGCCTTGGTTGTCGCACATGGCTTTAGACAATATGCCGTCATGCATGTTCCTAACTTTAATGATGCTGAGAAGGTTACCGAAATGGATAAAGAGATGAAAGAAGAGATTGATGAACTAAACAGAGAGTTTAACAAGACATTTGAAAGTCTGAAGAAGTCACAAGATATCAAAGGTGCAGCTCCAAAAGATGTGAAACCAGTGTCAGAAGAATATCTAGCACCATTGGAGAAGCTACAAATGACCAGTACTGTGCAGCAAACAGTACCACCACCGCCTCCACCGGTTGAAGTGCAGACTCCGAAGATAGTAGAAGCAGTTAGCGGTTCAACACCAACTGGTGTGCCGAAGCCAGTTGCTAAAAAGAAGATAAGAGTTTCTGTAAGTTACTTGTAATTTTTTTTTTAATCTTCAAGTACTGGCAGGCCTGTTCATCTCCGCAAGTTTACATCGAAAACAAAACACGCACGATGGCCCACCTACATGATACTATTCGACAAGGCCTCACATACGAGCAAACATTGACTCACGCACGCGTATTCTTGTGTATGATGGAAGAAAATAAAGAAAATGGTGTACTAAATACTGTGCAGTATTTAATTGCCTAAATAATAATAAAAACACAGAATGTACTTTTTTAAGTTGCCTGAAGACACTGAGAGGTAAATAAGTAGTTAATATTATTCATGATAATTCATGCTAAATCAGGTATTTCCTCCGCCATTTTCCGCAGTTTGGCACCTCACGTCACATCATTTTACCGAAGTCAGCCCTATAGCTTCGGCGTAGTGCCGATCACTGACGTTTGTCAACAAAATGGTGCTTGACTCTTGAGACAGGCATGCGGCAGAGGGAACACCCCAGGTTTTTAGTGGGTTCGAGCCCCACATAACCTGCCGTCCCCCGGCGGTAGGTATGGATAGGCCATTTTCCTGGGTAAAAAAAAAAAAAAAAAAAGGCTAAATTACACCATATTATAAATGACATTGAGCATACATTTTTTTAAATACCTTCGCGAAGTAAAACTTCTGTACATAGTACTTATTATTATTCTGTGGTACTGGCTTAATATAATGAAAATTATCTTGTGTTTATAGTTGAGTGAAAACTCGAAAGCTCGCGTGGTGCCTTCATCCCGCATCGGACGCATGATATCGTTTGGTTCCCTCGCCGCGGGGCTGGGTGTGGGCACGGTGGCCCAGTACGCCAGGAACACTATCCAGTCTGTGACTGGCAAGGTGGACGAATCTGCCAACACTTTTATGTCCCCTGCCAACGCTGAGAGGATTGTCGACACCCTATGCAAAGTTAGAGGTAGGTTTTTATTATTTAAACTTTTTAATGCGACTCTAATTCATTTATTTATGCAAACTGCACCCAATCATACATTAGAAGTAACCTTTTAATGATATATTTCGAGATTTACAACAATAGTATATACTTAACTCCCAAATATTCCCTTCGCACTATCTTTTACTAGCTTTTGACCACGGCTTCACCCGCCTGAAATTTAGTATCACAGATTGGCATAAATTATAGCCTATATTAATCTGGGTTACAAACAATAATACTGTAAAGTTTCAACAAAATCCGTTCAGTAGTTTTTGCGTGAAAGAGTAACAAACATCCAGACATCCAAACTTTCGCATTTAGTGGTTAGTTGGATTAACAAGACGTAGTTGTGGCAATAAGTACGACTGCAAATCTTGTCTTTTCCAGGTGCCGCGCTCAAACTGGGTCAATTGCTCAGCATCCAGGACGAATCGATGATATCCCCCGAACTCCAGCGCATATTCGAGCGCGTGCGGCAGTCGGCCGACTTCATGCCCACGTGGCAGGTGGAGAAAGTGATGAGCTCGCAGCTGGGACCCGACTGGCGCTCCAGGATGCAGCACTTTGAGGAGAAGCCGTTCGCAGCCGCTTCTATTGGTGAGGGATACTGAATTTTACAAATAAAAGCTTTTTATGACCTGCTATTTATGGTCGGATTTCTTTTTGTGCCCAGTAATTCTTCCATGTTATACCTATTCGTCTGTCTAGTTCGTTTGGGCACAAAAAGAAATCTTAAGGCTTGGTATTTCTTCTAAAGTAGGTATTTCGCGCTGTCAAAATCTGCGCGCGCAATTCTTCGCCGAAAACAGCGCGTCAAAGAGCTCCCGCCACAATTTCCAGCTACACAGTATAGAAATACGCAGTTGGTTAGGTTAGGTTGACTTCCTTCCTTTCAAGCGTCACACTCACAACACTTTCTAATAGAAATCATATCCAAGTGATACAAATTAAAACACCTTTCAGACTTTTTGGGAATATATTCTAGAATCGAATAAATATAAAATATAACTGCAGAAGTAAACACTGTTCAAAGTGGCCGTGGCGTCGCCCGACCTTCTGGAAGTTCTGCGCCGGCTTAAAGAATTTCAAGATTACGTCACCCGACCTATCGGTAGGCCCTTGGGAGCTTGAGCGATTGGATTTTTTTTATGATAAGTTACTCTTAGTAGCGATTATTTAGAGCTTGGATAATAAATTTAATTATAGTTGTTGCAATTCACGAAGCTTTGCATGTGGTTAATAACATTAATCAGTATAGGTACGCATCAATTTTGTTCAGTCTCTTTGTTTATTAATAAATAAAAATATCATACTAAAATTGCAGAAACATATTTGTTTGTATTGGTCTGGGTGTTTTCTTTCTATAATATGTATGACGTATGTACGGGGTTCTGTACCTATCGAAAATTGCTATAAGCATCACACGCGGTTACCTGCGTACCTCTGTGCACTCATGGGAGTTTAAGCAGAGGTCCCTAGAGTTTGACTTTGAGCTTTGTTTATAGTCATTACGAAGCAGACTGATGGGAAACTGCACTGTCTTGAATTCGAAAGGGTAATTTGACGGTGTTTGGGGAATTCTAGGAATAAATACAGCCGCTCTCTCCTAAACTGTTCATAGCTGTGCTGGAGGACATTTTCAAGAATATTGATTGGAAAAATAGAGGCATATGGATAGATAATAATAAATTGACACACCTAAGGTTTGCAGATGACATAGTTCTATTCAGTGAATCAGCTACAGACTTAGAGAAAATGTTGCAAAGTGTGAACTATGAAAGTATAAAAATCGGCTTACACATGAACGCTTCTAAAACTAAAATCATGTCAAACAGTCCTAGGAAAACAATAAAAATAGAGGAAAAACCTATAGAATATGTAGATGACTATGTATACCTAGGCAAATTGGTGTCATTCGATACAAACAGCAACGAAAACGAACTAGACAGACGAATAGGTGTAACATGGAAGAAATACTGGGCACAAAAAGAAATCTTAAAAGGGAATTATAACTTAAATATAAAAAAGACAATAATGGATTCCTGCATTCTCCCAAGCCTAACTTATGCTAGCCAGACATGGGTCTTTACGGAAAGAGTAAAAAACAAAATCTCCTCTTGTCAACACGCAATGGAGAGAAGTATCTTAAAACTAAGAAGAATACAAAAGACTAGAAACACAGACATCCGTATGAAAACTAAATTATCAGATGCTCTTAAATTTAGCCTAAAACAGAAGTGGAACTGGGCAGGTCATTTGGCAAGATATAAAGATAAGAGGTGGACCTATCAAACAACAAAATGGCAAGGCCCAAAAGGCAAAAGAAACGTAGGACGGCCGAAGAAAAGATGGGCCGATGACATAACAAACAAGGCAGGGAAAAATTGGATGCACATAGCCAGCGACAGGGAAAGGTGGAAAAAGATGGAGGAGGCTTTTACCCAAGTGGGGCCACAAGCAAGAGATACAGATTAATTTAATCAAACTGTAAAAATGTGGAATATAAAGCTATAATAATAATTTATGGTCGGATTGGTTGTAACCATAGAGATATAGAGAGATACCAACTAATGCGCTGAGTTCGAAACTCAGTGTCGCATAAGAAATTCACGCACACAAAGTAATCAAAATATGTGCTCATTATCCACTGCGTTATCAGTACTCAACTTTCGAATAATCTTTAGTACTACGCAAGCAATGTAAACTGTTTACATTATGTCGTCGCTGCTGTCAGCATTGCAAATTGCATTGCATTGGCGAATAAATGACGTTATAGATGCTCTTGGAAATGCTAAATCTATGGTGGAACTGCGTTTTTCAGCTCATAGAAATTTTGTGAATTGACTGTTGGTGTTAACTGGCCTATTGTAGAATTATATATTTTTTAAATTATTCTAATGTTTTGCTGTTTTTCATTAGGTCAAGTGCACTTAGCGATATTGCACAACGGTCAAGAAGTGGCTATGAAGGTGCAGTATCCAGGAGTGGCCAAAGGCATCAACAGCGACATTGACAATCTTGTCGGAGTTATGAAGGTTGGTTTTAACATATCTGAGCCTATTTTATAGTATTTGACTTTAATCCGTATTAAGAAACCACCTTTATCACTCGCTTACCATAATCGATCCCAATCAAAATCCGTCCATCAACTGCGGACGGAGCGAACGCTAATGTGGATTCAATCTCGATCATTGGTCTATTGATATTCAACCACTCAAAAACTTAGACCTTTATCTTCGATCTCCGAAACATTTACCAATTACACAACATATTGTATTGACTGTCCAACAGCCATATTTTTAATGAGGGTTTTCGCGATTGAAAAATCCGCCAGATGGCAATACGTAGATCGAGGTCCAAATGCTGCATGATTGGTTATTTTTGACATGACATTGACAGATATGTCAAAATCCACCAATCATGCAGCATTTGGACCTCCCGTCTACGTATTGCCATCTGGCGTATTTTTCAATCGCGAAAACCCTCATTGAACCTGACCATCTCATAAAGAAAGTCTGTTACCATATTTTTTGTTTATTTGTATTAGGGATGTTGCGGATCCACTTTTTTCCACATCCGCGGATGCGGATGCGGATGCGGATTTTAAGAGGCTCACATCCGCGGATGCGGATGCGGATGCGGATCTGTACAAAAAACTTAAGTGTTGGCTTAGTAGAGAAAGAAACACAGCCTTATTTATCATTTTTTATTTAATAATAAAGTAGAGAATGAATTACTTTTAGTAATTATTATATAACTTAATAATTAAATTTGAAAAACTGTCTTAAACTACACTTTTAGCTAAATTTTAGTTCATATGACAAATCTAAGATTTTGGATTCAAAATTCAGTTTTACGCAACTCGTAGGAACGGCCCTTATTAAAGAAATTACAAGTTTTTAAATAACTACCTATATAATTACCCAAAACTACTATAATATCATAAGGATAAATCAGCGATGTCAGACAATAATAAACGCCCGACTCAACAAAAAAAATATTGCATAAAATATAACTTACCGGCATCATTTTTTATTTTCTGTAGCTTTTCGTTATTTGCTTTTTCAAACAAAGCAAACTCCTTAGCGTGCATTGATTTCAAATGATTTTGATTTATTAATGACGATGTTGTTCGGCCCTTTCGCGAATATGTTTTGTTACATATTTTACATTGCGATTTCTCCCGGTCGTTGTCCACAGGTTTGAAATACGTCCAAATTTCACTTTGCGTAGGTGTTGGCATAGTTCACTTATCCAAATAGTAAATAAAACTTTACTTAAGGTTCGTAATACGAATGAAGGTATTACGTATTACGTTAAACAATACAGTTAGTTCAGTTCTTAACAAAATCCACAATAAAATCAAACGTACGCTTCAGTTCTTGTCACTTGTCACAACTACTCACTAATTACAACAAAACAATAGCAAGACGCGCCACCGTCACCGATTCACTGAGGTCCAAAAACAAAAATCATTGCTTTCCTATTGGTCAATCAACACATTCGGTTGACGCGCGCCACTCGCCGGGACTGCCCCTTTCTTTCTTGTCGCGACCTGCTACAAATCCGCATCCGCATCAGATCCTCGTCGATTTATGCGGATGCGGATGCGGATGCGAATGTCAAAATCAATGCGAATGTTCCGCATATGCGGATGCGGATGCGAATATTCGCAACATCCCTAATTTGTATATTCATAGCCATATTTTAAATATGTACGATCTTCTGCAGGTGTGGAATGTATTCCCAAAAGGCATGTTCATAGACAACATAGTGGAAGTGGCGAAGAAAGAACTAGCGTGGGAGGTCGACTACGTGAGAGAGGCGCAGTGCACCAAGAAGTTCAAGACCCTACTGTCGCCATACCCGGAGTACTTCGTGCCTGAAGTCATAGGTAATAAGGGGGTGTCCATTAATTATGTGAGACAGTTTTGGCTATTTTTTAACCCCCCCGCCCCCCTTGGTGAGATTTCATGAGATTTTGCCAGACCCCCTCCCCCACCCCCTAATCTCACGTGAGTTTTTCCAAAGTGCCTATTTGCAATGTAAATGAGATAATCCATGCTTCGAAATTATTAGATTTTATAAAAAACCTGACCTGCGTAAAAAAATAAGTGAAATGATAAAACAAAACAATTTAGGCCCAGTTTTTTTGTACTTTCAGTACAATTTTTAACAATTCGACTGCGGATCTAAAAACTGGGCCTGTGTCACGGTAATAATATCATACAGTATTGTAACTTCATATAAACGGACGAAACGCGAGCTTTCCTTCGAAATTCAAATCTCAGTATGCGCTCGACATGCAAAAGTCGGGGGTGTCGCGAATGTGCCACAGTAATAAACAATGACAATGTGTTGTTTTTAAACAGTAAGCGCTCTTTTTTTATAAAAATAATTACAAGTCACCTATTTATACAGGGTGTTAGGTAAATGGGTTTATAAGCCGACACTAGCACATGTTAACATATGCATAATATATGGTATGGTGAAGTCAGTGATATTATCATTTTTTTTTAATTTTCATACAAAATAAAATTTATAAAATCAAATTTTTATGAAAATTAAAATTATTAATGATGATATCAATTTTCTGATTTCACTATACCATTTATATGGACACGTTAACATTTATTTATTTATTTATTTTATTTATTATTCATTATTGAGCAATTACATATTTGATCCAAATAGCGTCCTAAATCCTTTTTAGGTTTGTCTAGACACTATTGTTCTCTATACAAATAAAAACAAACGTTTTAGTATAAGCATTCACAACACTTTCAGATATACAAAATATTATTTTAGCGAGTGCGCACTACGATGACGAAAGACTCGACGTTCGATCGCGATCGCAGACATGGGCTAGTGTCTGCTTATAAACCCATTTACCTAACATCCTGTTTAATGAATCAAGCATTTTGTACGCCTCAGTCGAGGTGCATTCATTTTACGTTTATTTGTTACTAAATCTTAACACAAATATATTTTTTAGTTAAATCTACTAATGACAAGACAACCATGCATTTTTATCTTATTTCATTCACAAAGTATTTTGTCAAAATAAAAAAAAAATTACAATCACAAAATACATTCACCAAACTAGATAGAAATTCTAAGTAGGCAGATGTAGTGATAGGGTCTGCAGGTGGGCAGCCCTATCGCATGTTGTCATAGCGTGACGTACCGCGCGGCTGTTGACATTTATTTCAAAAATATGGCCGAGTTGGAATACTGTATAGATAGTATTACCGTGCCTGTGTTCACAAATGCAGACGGAGGATTTACTCTGTTTGTTGTGGAAAAAAATTACGTGATATTTCTCGACACCCCCCACTCCCCCACGTGAGATTAAGTGAGGTTTTTCTGGACCCCCTCCCCCCCCCCTAAAAGTCTCACGTAATTAATGGACGCCCCCTAAGCATCATAATGCCATCGTCTTAATATTGAGGCAGAGAACCAGAGCGGCCTAAGGCAGTGTCCCGACGAGTACCCATTCGCAGTGGCGTAGCTAGGTAACCAAGGGCCCTGGGGCAAATAAAAAAATGGGAACCCACTGCAATCTCAACTGGTTAGGTTTTATCAAATTTATTGACATTAAGCTGACATACTCCTGATACAGCTTGCAAATTTCTCTCTATTTATTTTGGAAATGGGAGAAATTTTCAAAGTTCAGTTCAATTGAGATTTTCTGGTAAGGGTTCGGGGGCCCCCAGGGCACTGCCCCGCCTTGCTCCTTAGTAGCTACGCCCCTGCCCATACGACTAACTTTAAAGGTAGGCATAGAAAAGGCGTATATGTAACAATTTTGACTCGAAACAAAAAATACCTATTTCAAACTCGAAAAATTGATACGAATTTTTAACTATAGTTTGCGTAGGAATCCTAACAAGTCTTTGAAAATATGTACTAAGATTAACTATCGATAGTGCTATCCACGAAGACGCGCCCCGCCATTCGTCCTAATCGTTATCGGTACATGCTAATTATCCATGAGTTCACACGCACACTACAACAATTTCGCGACTGACGTTCGGACCAAACTTCTCGCACCCCGCGCTTTCCTCGAGCAATGATGACACTATCTATACTAAAGCCCGGTCTGTGAGCACGTAGAATTTTGTCCAATGACCCCAAGCTACCTATCCTTATCGCTCGCGCATAATTATTTTGCTATCGTGACTGTGCGACGGGCGCGCGCAGTGAGTGTGCGAGCGCGATAGTAACATAATTACGCGCGAGCGATAAGGATGGGTAGCTTGGGGTCATTGGACACAATTCTACGTGCTCTCAGATCAGACTATATAGATAATTTTATTTCCTTTAACATTTGTCTTCCCAACTTAAACTATTTCCAGACGACCTCTGCGCGCCCGAAGTGATGACGACTGAGCTGATAGATGGCACGCCGCTCGACAAGCTATTCGACGCGCCGTACGAGACACGTCTCGACATCGCCGCCAAGATCATGCGGCTGTGTCTCCGCGAGATGTTTGTGCTGCGATGCATGCAGACTGACCCCAACTGGGCCAACTTCTTCTACAACACCAGCACGAAACAGGTGTGTAACGCCACCAATATGTTTTATGTTCATAAAGTTAATAAACCTAGCGGAATAGAGCAACAAAGAACTGAGCGAGCGAGATGTCACTAGCAGCACACTAACACTGTGATAAAAAGTGAAACATGATGCCGTCAGCGTCACGTCAAACAGTACCGTTTTTTGCACGTTGGCACTATTGGCACGTTGAAAATTATGAGCTCTGAGATTTTTTCAGATTTTACGTGAAATAATGGAAATAAATGATGATGGATGTTTATGAGAAATAATGCTTCAGAAACGTGGTGACTGGTTCAATGAATAATTATATTATTAGTGAAAGAATCCCTAACACTGACACATAAATGACATCCAGTGTCATCCGAAAACTGTGTCCATTGACAGCTCGTGGTTGTTGCTTTGTAACTTTATGTTTATGTCTAGGGTATTAACAACTTTCAATACGCGCTTAATACTTGTTAATTTCTTATATTAGCTTCTAGTCGCCGCGATTGTCGCCCAATGTGCGTTGTCGCTTACGGGCTCAGTCACAAAACAGTCGGTGATTTGTATTGCCGTAGTGAGTGCACTGACGACAACGAATCAATATAAAATTAAATACTGCGCTTGCAACATTCGACTAACCTAACCTCTCATCCAGGTGATCCTCCTAGACTTCGGCGCTACCCGCGAGTACTCCAAGGAGTTCATGGACCAGTACATCGAGATCATCAAGGCGGCGTCGGAGGGCGACCGCGCCGCCATCTTGCGGATGTCCAAGGAGATGAAGTTCCTCACTGGATACGAGTCTAAGGTAAGGCTTGAATAGATTTAAATCTAAGTAATAATAAATATAATAAGACATCCCTGGAACAGGAAATCCTTGGGGGAAGCCTTTGTCCAGTGGTGGATTATTTGGAACATTATTGCCTTGTGTTAAGATTCAAAATAATAAACAATTTTATTTTCAATGGTCTAATTCTTACCTCTCAATACTTTCATAGATAATGGAAGAGACCCACGTGGACACTGTCATGATTATGGGCGAAGTGTTCACGAGCGAAGGCGACGGCGAATTCGACTTCGGCGCCCAAAAGACCACCAGACGCATCCAGGCTTTGGTCCCCACGATCCTCACCCATAGACTATGCCCGCCGCCAGAAGAAATATACTCTTTGCACAGAAAACTGTCAGGTGTCTTCCTACTGTGCTCCAAAATGAAGATTAAGATGAACTGCCGGGACATGTTCAACGAGATTTACGACCAATACAAAAGCAATGCCTTCAGGTAATCTATTACTCAGTTTTAACGGTTACGCATTTATGGAATGTTACGCTATTTTTAAGGGTCGACGATTTTGTAGAATGTTATTATGAATTGTTATGCCCCTGGCACACTATCGACGTGATTTGCGAGCGACGTGACTTATTTATCATTTAATTACATTTCACATGGTGTATGTATAACTTTGATCACCATCGGGCATAACAACGAATTTTCATCCAAGTAGTGATATACAAAGTACTTAGTGTTAAAATGGCGCTATTAAACTATATGTAAATAGTACGTTTTAGAACTTACCGTTAAGACTGTCAGTTGCCTTGAACGTGTCTGTTAGGCTACGGTCTCCTGTAAGTAAACGCTACACGTGACGTCAGACGTCAGCGTCAAACGTTCCTATAAAGACGTCTGTGGCCTAATTCACGTATTTTGACATTCAAGATCTCGCTGACGTTTAGAAGTCGATCCATTAAAAACAGTTCTAAATCCGTATTCACAAGGGTCATTTCGATAGAACGATTACTCGATAGGATCGCAACTCAGCGATTTGTTTTCATTGATGTTTTGTTACGTCGTCCCATTGAAAAACAGTTCTAAATCCGTACTCACAAGGGTCATTTTGATAGAACGATTACTCGATAGGATCGCAACTCAGTGTTTTGTTGTCGTTGAAGTTTTGTTACGTGAATAAGGCTACTGAACACCGACGTCAACGTCTGAAGGAGACAACAAATGTAAATTTCTATAGAAAGCTTGTGATGCGGCCTATGGGATTTATAAGAGACCACAGCCTCAATTGTTGAAATTACGTAAGTCAAAAATTAAATGTTAACCGAAAAACAATGCGCACAAAATTGATGTAAGATTGCGTCAAAGTATAATCTATAATTTCACTAAGCTTTTTTCACACGATTAAACCAATGTAATTTTTATCATTCCGACTGTCAAGTAGGTACTAATTAATATTTTAATTGTTGATTAATTTATGTTTGAATTATTCTAGGCATTGCTTTTATACACGGATAGTAATGTTATAATAAAAACCCTCGTACTTATGCCACTAAAATCTAAGATAAATCCTTCGACATGTAACGTATCTACCTCTTTATACAAATAAGCCAGTTTTAATTCGAATATTGAAATTAGCACAATTTTCATGCCAATGCCATTACGTTTTTCCATTTGTACCTATTTAGTTTTTAAATTCAAATACTCCTGATATTGCCAACACAAGTCAGGATGGCTCTTCGTCCTTCTGCATTAAAACAACTGAACAGATTTTGATGAACTTCTTCTGCTAATTAGCTAATAAAAGTAATTAATATGGTCATCAAAGCATATTGAGATGTTTTCGTCGCTCTTTTGGTTGAACTTTGACATGACTATTGAGTCGGTCCGTATTTGTTTATTAGCTTTTGCCTACAACTGAAGTAACTTCTTATTTTGTCTATCATTCTGTTTATTATTTAACGACTATTGACTTAAGGCTCATATGTTGATGAAACTCAAAACTTTATTCAAACTATAGAGATTTAAGCCTTTAATCTTGTTTATTTTCTAAAATTTTAGACATCTAGGGAGTTTTTTTGTATCGAAGTTTGAGAGTAGGTAGATTCAGAATACAACCCAAAAATCATTACAAAGTGGAAAGCGTGCCAATTTCATTTTCAATTCTTGGTATGTTGTGGTAAATGTGTGGTCATGTGGTAGATTTGTATGTAAAAAAGTTAATATTTAATGTGACTCTATGATGAATTTGTAATATAATTAACTTATTATTATGAGGAATAAAGTTTTTGCTTATTAATTTACTTAACGTATTTTATTTCTAAAGTCATCCCTTTTCTTATTTATGACGTCTACCTATTTCAGCTGTTAAAATCTTAGTCTTATCTTAAACAGATCTTAGAACCCACTTATTTTAGTACCCACAAGGTTGTTCAACATTTTGAAGGGTCAGGCCAAACGATTTCAGTCGTTAACGATGGGCCACTTATATTTCCTATTTCAGTAACTCGGGACAAGCCCAATAAAAACTCAATTAATAAGATCAAACCATACTTGCGCGGGCCAGTTAAAATTCTTTGGCCTGGGGTTGACTAGCCTTGTTTTAGTACCATTTACCAATGTTTCTTTTGTAAACTGGTTTATAAGGTAATTTAATAAATAAAACACACAGTTTTACTTTGAAAAGTTTATTGCAGGTCGAAAAGGCATTGGGGAACATTAAAGCAACCATACGACAAACCTGCGACCTGACGGTCATCGCAAAACTACTTACCGATAGTTCCGTATACAAAGCATTGGGTTTCGGTGCTTTTAAATAATATTACCAAGTACGCAGATAAGTTATGATTTAAGATTTTTGACTACAGACTTTTTAATTATTCGAAATCGGTTTAATTACGCACATTGAGCTTATACAGGGTGTTAGGTAAATGGGTATATGAGCCGACACTAGCCCATGTTAACACGGGCATATAAATGGTATGGTGAAGTCAGAAATTTGATATCACCATTTTAATTTTTTTAATTTTCATACAAAATAATTTTTATAAAATCCGATTTGTATGAAAATAAAAATCATTAAAATGAAGATATCAATTTTCTGACTTCACCATACCATTTATATGCCCATGTTAACATGGGCTAGTGTCGGCTCATTCATATACCCATTTACCTGACTACTCGTACAGACTTTGTCGGCCGATAGTTGGGTCGGGCTGTATCAACGTGAGCTGAGCATTTTCCGAGATTGTCCACACAACAGAAACTTGTACAGCGAACTCACTGTCCTGACTGAGCTGACTACAGGTAGAAATTGGTGATTCTAAGTTGAGAGGTGTGTATAACACCTAGTGTCTTGGCTACAATGGAATGTAGATTTAGGATTCATTGGTCACTGGAGGAGTCCGGGATCGGTTATGAAAGTGCGCACATTGGTATCTGAATCTGAAAGTCTGCAGGGATTTTATGGTTATGATGGGTAAAATCTGTTGTGCCCGGTTTTAAATTGTATGAAGAATCGGCCAAATCGAATCGGCGTAGTGTGCGCACTCCCATACATGCCCATACTGATCAACTGCCCGACTAAACTATCGGCCGACGAAAATTCAACGGTGTGCGTCTACTCTTATTTTGATTAGAGATGATGCAGTTGACAGTAAATCGAGTCTGCGTGTATCTTTATTTTTATAGGTTGCCAGTTGTAATTTATTACAGTGTTGCCACCGCCAGCAGCAATACTTACGTGTATTTACTGCATATTAATGAGCTATCATACTTTATACGTGACCTACTTCTGCAAATCAAGGGTCAATGAGGACAAGGATGAATACATGTAAATATTATATGAAAGCAGTAATAAATAATTAGTACGTCGTGGGTGATTGCTTTAACCGTGAATAATTGTACTGGAGTATTTATATTACGCAAACCTTCGGTTCCACTACTTTATGTTCTAATAGTGAATTCACTGATGTAATTCTGCATTAAATTTTAGTATGCACGAAGGCGAAGCGATGTTATAGACATAGGATAAAGATATTAACTTATTTTCAAGTAAGCGCCGCGATTTTTCACACATGAAGGGCTTTTGTATTTTATGCTACAATCTACACGAATAGTACGACTACGAAGCAAAATGTCATGATTGTTTAGTAGTTGTAGATACACCCACACTTCTGTATCCTAATTGAAGCTGAAGAAAGATATAATGCTTCCCTTTTAAGGAAAAGCTAATTTATTGTATCAGATATTGCAATTTCATTTTTAATCAGCTTAGCAATACTTACATGTGCTACGACGTTCACTCTACGGCGTAGACTCTCGTAGCGCTGTAGCATATTATTAACAAAGCATTGTTGTGCCGGGACGTACACCTTTTCTTATTTTTTAAAAGGTAGGTTACCTTGCTGTTTTGTGAAAATATGAAGGATTTTTGTTATTCATTCATATATTTATGTTAAGTTTCGTATATGATATTTTTAAATATACGTTCATTTAGATACTACGACGCCTAGCCAATGTCAAGGTCACTAAAAGACTCGTATACGAATATGCGTGTAATGTACAGCGACATCACATCAGTTGCGAACATATTTTAGTTGCAAAATCGCATCTTTTACATCTACATAAAGTGTTGGTGTTATCCTTGATGAACACATCAAGGATTTTAGTATAGGCAACAGCCTATACTAGTTCGTATTAATGCATACTTACGCCCAGATGAACGTTGCACAGCGCAGCGCATTAATGTAACGAATGCTCCATTTTGTATTGTTAACAATACTAACATTCGGATGATCGAGTTCGTTAATAGATTAGTGTTACTCTAAATGCATGGTAGATGTGATAAACCGAATACTATCTACGTGATTTTGCTCCTATTTAAAGCTCCTACTGCATCATACGAACGAAAAGCGATCGAAACCCAGCACCTTTGCATACGTAACCGTTTGCTACCCATATACGAGAATATAGTAGGTACATCCTTNTACATCCTTAAATTTAATTGTATAAACGTCAGAATAACTATTTTGTCTATATCTCTAGAAACTTCAACCTTGCTGAGATTAGGCGAAATAAAGTACAAAGTTCATTATGGTAGTCTATGTCTATAGGCACAACGACTAGGATTCCTTAAAATAGATTTTATTTTGAGGCAAGTTTTGTTGAATAGTTTTTCTTAGTATTAAGTTAATAGGAATTGCTTAGTTCTTCACTTACCCGGCCCTTTCTTTGGTACCTACTTAGATTTAGTATAACATAACAGGGTTACATATATTGGAAACAATCACAAACAAACATATATTTGAAATGAAACATTGATTGGTGTAGTGAGTTATATTTGCGTATATTTATTCAGCGTAATCCCAGCACACAGTCTAATGTGTATTAATAATAATAATTGTCAGTTTTGTCTATAAAAGCAACACATAGGTGCTGTAAGACATCGATTTGTATTATATTATACGTGTTTTGACGAAAGGTGACGACCCACCGCTGTCTGTCCGTGCCGAATGTTATGGCGAGGGGAGAAAATTGAAGAACCTCTCTCTTTTATCCATTGTGAACGAAAGAGACAGGAAACCAGGGGTCAAAACCGGTTAGGTAGGGGTCCTTAGCTCGGAATGTGACGCATAAAGGAAATACATTTTTTTGGAAAACACATCTGAATTTTAGTGAAAAAATGTAGAAATTGGCCCCGTGATTATCGCGTGACTCACTACGGTTGCCATGAATATTAAGAGATCAGTATTATATTTCATTCGCTATGGAAAGACTCGCAAGATTCACCAAACATCGACACACGTTTCATAATATAAACCAACGTGTAAGATACAATTGTTATAATGTATTGTACCTCAGACAAACAACAGTTTGCATGTCGTATAATATAGTATAGTAAGAGTAACAGTCGTTTTAATCTGTGCATACTTTGATACAGTGCTATTTAACTACAGAGTGCTACAATCCTCTCCTTTACTTTGTGTACAGTCGCCAGCACTTCAGACCATATATTTTTTAATGCAAAATTGCCTCTTATTAGAACCTTGTAAGATTTTAGTGTATAGTTTGATGTGCTGCCGTTCGTACAGAATTATTATACTATACATATAAATATATAACAAATAATATCATTAAACATTTCAACAACCAAACGCGATGAGCGCTAAACCATTTCTTTCCTTCAAGCCTCCAATAATAAATGTGGTTATCATTATGTATTAGTACTACTACTAACATCGATTATATTATTGAATAATGTTTATCGAGTAACATAGACACGGTGCAGTAAATATTTGAAGCTTAACTAATTGAGATCAATAAAATTTGTGAGGTGGAAAGAAAATAATGTGTAAATTGAAGGATTCAAATAATTAGAAGTTCCTGAGAAGGTGGTAACACCCTGTATGTTCCTAAGCCTACGTTCCATCATTGGGCTCTCTGGTGTTCCCGATTCTCAATCCAGCCCATATTACCCGCTTTACATCGCTCGCGAGTTGGCCTTCTTAGCACACCGCTTTTATGCAACTCGAAATGGAATTTCATATTTTGGTTGTTCGCATAGCAATCTTGGCGACGGTACATGATATGATACATTGCACAACACATTTTATAACAGGCCTAATATTCATTTTTATTGCAAAATTCAAACATTTAGAAATGGCCGGCCAACTCTTACGACTCTATCTCTATCATACCTTCTAGTCAGCAGGTACTAGATCGTGCCAATAATTCACTAGTAATAATTTTATTATCTAGTTATATACAATTCTACATCGGTATGTGACCGTTTCTCACTTCGTAGACTTAGGTTAGGCCGTTCGCACCGCTCAGGCGACGCGGCATGAAACCCGTAGCAGCCGGGGCAAATGTATCTGTGAGGCTGCAAGAAGAATCTCAACTTTCCTATGATCGTACAACTGCAGGTCTTGCTTCCATCATATTACTATCCAAATGTATCCTTTAACAATCTTTAAGTTAATAGGACAGTGCGGGGGCGGTGATTCCAAACAAAGCTGAATAGGTCTGAAATAGCCCCAAAGAATACATTGGCCACAATACCTCAAGATCTAGATGATGGCAATAGGCCACGTCGCCCCGCCAGTCCAATCGCACCGTGTTGGAAACGAGATTGCAAGTAGTAATTAACAGTACTGGTAGTAGGCACCAATATCTAATACTACGGGGTACCTACTGTAGCCATTAGACGATAAATAGGTATACATATAATCTCTAGACAATAGGTAACAAAGTATTAAAAGTTAACATTAATCCTAACATCAATATTACTAACAAAATCCAATATCAATATTTCTCTAAATGGTCAAAATGGGTAATTCACTAGATAATATAAATTGGTTTACATCTATAATATTTTGCTATAATATTTCAAGTGACTGTGCTGAAGTGAATATAAATTGCCCGTCTTAGAAACAATCAACCGTCATGGGTAAGAAATTATAGAACAAAGATGGTACATTGAAACAGTAAGAAAGTACAAACTCGCAGTATGCAGATGGTGGAACTAAACGTCGCAGAGCAGAGAAACGGTCATCGATAGACGGCCAGAGGCGGGCTCCGAGCGGCTACCCGAGGGTGACTGGCGAGGGCAGGTGGCCTAGGCGTTGGACTCCTTGAGGTCGGTGAGCCGCGCCAGCTGCGCGGGCTCCAGCTCGTCGGGGATGGAGGCGCGGCCGCCGCGCGGCGCCGCGGGCGGGGACTGCGGCGCCGTGGGCGGCCCCGAGGCCTCGGAGCCCGTGGAGCTGGACGCGGGGTGCGGCGTGGAGTCGGCGGGGCCCTCGTCGGAGTCGCGCAGGCAGACGGCGGTCTGCTCCGACAGCGAGGACTCCTCGTCGTCCACGTCCTCCGAGCGCTCGGCGTCGTCCTGGCGCTCCGGCTCCGGCTCGGGCTCCGGCGGCGGGAAGGGCTGCTCCGGCTCCTCCACCATGGGCGTGGCGGCGGTGATGACGATCTGCGCCACGCCCAGCCCGCAGTCCTCCGCCGGCAACTCAACCTTGGGCGGCGCAGGCTTGCTCGGCGGCGGCGCCGGCGCCGGCACCTCTTCTTCCTAAAGCACACAACACACTTTACCAACCATCGGGGTTATCATCTCCAGTAATGCGGATACACAGGTGAGTGCTTCTTTATAATCAGGACGCAGAGCGGGACTCAAATAAACTTGACTTTCACATTTGGACCTATCCTATCATGCATTTCGACAAGCGGCATGCATATGATGATGTGAACTATATGCTGAACAAAACATAACGGGAAATCATCAGGGGTAGTGTTGCCAGTAAATACCTACGTGTCTATGCATTATTGTTCTTTTCATTTTCTTCTACCACCTTAAAAGTAAATTTACATCCATGTTTTTTCTGCGGTCGAGTCAGTCCTGTAATGAGGATCATTTCGATTTTTAGCTGTGAATGCAGATTTATAGGGCTAAGAAATCCTTAATACACAGTGCAAAAATTTTTGTTCTACGACAAAAATTGACGAAGTTATGGCCAAATTACTAAAAAAGTTCACTGACCGCCCGGCGCGGGGACGATGACGTCATTATATCCGATCCGAACGCTGCCGGCGTACTGCGTGGATAGAAAATATTTTTTTCTAGCCAAATTATCAGTTTTAGAGAAAAACTTGTAATGACATTTATTCATCAGAATAAAGTAAGCTATCGATAGGTAATTTTTAAAAATGGAAATTGTGAAAAATAACGCAAAAAATCCATACGCTCATACGATTCAATGGCACGCAGAGACGCGATTGGGGTCTCCGCGGTGGTATATTTGGCGATTTATTCAAATAAAGTGTACATAAGTGTTGTTAGAGTCATATCTTCTTCCAAGTTCACAATTTTTATTTTTAAAAATTACTGGTCGATAGGTTACTTTATTTTGAAGAATAAATGTTATTAAAAGTTTTTTTTTAAAACTGATAGTTTAGCCGGAAAAAAATATTTTCCATCCCATTAGTACGCCGCTGCGCTCGATTCGGATATAATGACGTCACGCGGCCTTGCGTACGTTGACTTTTAGCGGCAAAAACGGCCTATGTTTATTACTTAATATCTTCGTAAGTAATGGTCCGATTTGGATAATTCAAAAAGATATATCTTTCTTATGTCTTAAAGATTAACGTAGATACTAGTTTTATTGAATTTTCTACAACAGTACTGATCCTCATTCTAAAGCACCCTTGAAGCATGTAAATCAAAGGACAGCAAGAAGCGTATTTATAGTATCTATTTACAAAAGCGACAACAAAGCACACCTACTGTACAGAAACGACAATAATAGTAATTTTGTGATAAGAATCAAACCTCGTCTGATAAATTTTCACCGACAACCTCGTCGACTGATGCATGGAAAAGAATTCATAGTGGATTAATATGAACATTACAATTTGTATGGGCTAAAAGCAAGAAAAAAGTTAAATCTGTAATGGAAAATACTCGTAACTACATTTCGTAATACAATAATAAGTCAGACTATAAAACATTATTTAATAACGTGAACTTAACATGTAGGTACTTTATTTTCATAAATGTGAAACATAAATAAACATTTGAAATCACATAATAAATTCATTGATAGCTTTCAAATGTGTTAATCGCGTTCAATCCGACCAATTATTGTTAACTCAACTACAAAATACCTAATTACGTTAACAGTTCTCTAGCTTTTAGCTGCAATATTAATTAAAACGTTTGTTCATTAAAATGCTTATCAAATTAATCAAGTAGGTACACTATTACTGACATAACAAGGACAGCATTTCCAATATTTGAACCAATAATGTATGGAATATTACAATAATTAAACGGCTATTCACTTATTTCCAAACGTAATTAAAACTTTAATTAGAATATCAGTCTAATTAACATTTCAAAATGCAAAAGAGATTACCGATTGCATAACCTCTGTTTCAGCTCATTTTCTCACGTGACTAAATTGTAAGTAAGTACAAACAATAATTATTTGAATTAAGTCTTAAGATAAAATTCGTAACCAACCACCTAACTTACCCACAATAGTGACAGACGGCGCGACGATGGTCGGCGGTCCGACCAGCGAGAACTGGGTTCCATACTGCTCGTGCTGGTTCCTAGTGAGCTCTAAATTAAAGCTGAACTCCGCGAGCTCGGCCAGCTCGGCCTGGCTGGGGCCCGACACGTCGGCGTCGGCGTCGGCGGGCGGCGGCGGCGGCGGGGCCGCGGGCGGCGCCGCGCTCTTAGTGTTGTTGTTCTCCACCACCACTGCAGCCGGACAACAATTACACCCGTCACCGGGACGGCACACACCACCGTTCACATTTACATACAAGCGCAGCGATCAATTATGTTGAATCGCGAAATTTATCGCCAATTTAACTTGCATTTCTGAGGCTTCGGTTAACAAGCTACTGAAAACAGCGTCGGCTTTTACACTTTCAATTTTAGATTTAGAAATGAAACGAGTAAGTAAGTCTCTTATCGAAATAGAAAGAAAACTGGTAAAGCTTTTGCATGTAGGTAGATACTAGTAGATGACCTTTTCAAAAAACCTTCGTAGGTTTCCGCGACGTAACCTTCAATTGTCTTGGTCCTAGGTATTGGTTAAGTGCGTGCGTAGACAAGACAGAGGATTTAAGCACACGACATAACATTGATCGACATCAAAGGTCTAGCGGTTCCTCCCGCTAATTTATTGATGATGATGATTGCAGGTACATATGAAGGGTAATTCTTACGTAAAGGGGTTCCCCAGTAGGTAATCATATTAGTATCTAAAGTAATAACCTATGTCACTTGACAGACAGCTTAACCGGTTCATTGGGTATTCCTTTTGCTCAATTACAGTTAAGTATGAATATTCTAAGCTTTGTAAGGTCGAACAAGTTGTTTGAGTCTAATTGTCTGTCATGTCTTAGTCGACATTGGGATACCTATGGACAGGTACTTTCTTTCGCGTACTTTAAATAGATCTTCTACGATTTAACCTTTTCATTTTGCCTTCTATCGTATAGGCTGTAGCAATCTATGTGTCGATAATATGAGTTAAATTTACACAGCACGCCAGTACATTATTCATTGAAAGTAGGAATACGCAAATAGAAAGAAGACGCAAAATATTAAACCCTATTACACCGGGACGAAACCGAACCAAGAATTGTCGCGTACTTTAAACTAATATTATACTAAACCGCGGGCGTATTTGATTGAAGCGCTTTAGTGCTCTCCTCTGTTCTAGTTTTAAAATGGCTTTTGATTTTCCGTCTCAAGTTTATTGGCTTTTATAAAGATCGCAGCCTTTATTGGTCAGGGTTGCTGTATTTATGGAACCCTTGGGATATTCCCGAGGATCGACGGAAAATCTAATTTAGTCTAAGCCCTTGAGTGAATTATTGCTTACAGAAAAGTCTGCAATCAGTACTAATTGCTTTCCCGGCTAATGAACCATTCATTATTCAGCGCAGTCTTTTATGTTTCAAGACTGTTCTATGATGGAAAGTTTTTATTAATATGTATCACCAGTCGCAAGTCGCCAAATGATACTTATGTACCTACCTACAATTCAAGTTGATTTATTCTTATTTCGCATTCTTCTCAACACTTGCATCCTCCTCAACGCTGAATTAATCGTCTTAAGACGTCAAGCGTAAAAACGAACGAGGTAACGAGCCCTCTTTAGACTCTTTCTTTGTTGTAATTTGAGTTCTAATTGAGAAATTACTAGCTGCTAGCTGATGTCTAAATGACTACCGTAGCTTGAGGGATATATTGCATCGATTTCAGGTTAATTCACTGGCGAGGTATCAGGCCTATTATATCATATTGCCGATGCTCACATACAGTCATCGATCATGCGTTGGGCTTGTAGAGCTAGTCATTGCTAGCGACAGAATATTAATAGGCTCCTTGTTGTTTTCCTTTGAAATAGACGCAAGTTTCGAAGAGACTTATCCTATTTTTACTCTATTATGTTCACATAAAAGGTTCTTGATTTGGAAATCAGATTTTTTGTGTGTTTACTTAAGCATCGTTGAAAATTATCTACGTTCTACGTTACAATAAAAACTTTGTTTAACTAACCTATATTACTCCTAAGAATTTTCATTGCAACAATAAGCTACTATCTATCTACCAGGACTAGGTACTGGAACGTATCTAAATACTTAGCCGTTAAACGTTATTTACTTTTACCTCTACGAAATCATACGTGAAAATATCAGCAAATTGAGCGCGGATAATGTCGGCGAGACGGCAGATGCGACGCCTCAATCGAACGCCGATCCAACATAGTTGAGGGAGCTGCGCCCGCATGCACCATTAATCAATCGCTTGCCTTACGACACAAACATTTACACGTAACATTAAATACCGTCAGACGAATAGAAACACGAATAAAATACATTTTGTTATCACAGACTTTGTGCTGGAGACAGAAATTGAGCTGTGAGTTAGACACATTTAATAGATAGTACATAAACATAGATCACAGTAAGACATAATGTAAGGTTATCATACAATTTCCATTCGTAGATTGGTAAAAATAAAGTAACAGTACAATCAGATTAAAATAGAAAGATAAAGATTTTAAAAATTTATGAAAATATGACAGGTGGTGAAAGAGTAGGTATTACTTAGTCATATTTAGGACTTCAATTTTGGCACACTCAATGTCAATGTTAAGTTGTCTGACTCACACGTGGTTATGGTAAGAGTGCAACAAAATCGAGGTTTGGAGACTGCGGTATTTTCGAAAGTTTATCTATCAAAGGTAATCGTGCAGTAGTCATGCAGAAGTTGAACGTGAGGTCCTACCCTAGCCACACTAGCGCGATACTGGTACAGTGCCATTCCCTTAGTCTGCGGATACCATGCCAATTGGGAAGAAATCACAACAATTACCCAATCAGCCAAAAAGCTTACTATGACGCGTGACGTGAGACAACCGCACATTATCACTACGAGTATATTGCGCGCGTTTAAACCAAACGGTCATTGTAGTAGGCATATTTTTTGATTGGTTATCTTTATGTCTTTTTATGACGTCACTAGTGAAAGGTAAAATTTTTATAAATGACTTAATTCAAGGCCTATTTTTAGATAAAAGGGACGTCTAAATTCGACAATTATAAATGAATAAAATAAATATCTTTGAGCAATATCACACAGCGCTATCTAGCCCCAAAGTAAGCAATTAATATGCTTGTGTTATGGGTGTAAGCTTAACGGATTACTACACATACACTTTTTTTTATAAATACATATTAATTATATGAGAATATGGCATAGATTTTATATTACCTTTTCTGTGATCATAAAATGTTTTTTAAAGACAGTTTGGTCCAAACGAGCGCTGTATTACACGTACAAAACAGAAAGACAAGACATAACTCAGAAAGGCAGATATTTTTGGTCAACATACAAATAACGAGTCATTAAAAGATCTTTAAAGATAGTAACTTTCAAAATATTTCAATTTATTCACACAATATTAATAAATCGCTTGTTAAAATCCTTTCACTAAAAACTATTATTACTAAAAACGGGTAATGCATGCCAAACTGAATTTCTATAAATCTTTCAACACTTTTTTAAAATCTCATCAATCTTGATCTTGAACAATCCGTGTTTTACATATTTTTTATTCCATCTCTATGATTTTATAAGTTCTAAGCTGTTTTCTCTTCAGTTAACTCAGCTGTTAGCAAGGTTGTTAAAAGTTCCTCTAATTGAGCAGGAATGTAGTACTAAAGTTCATTGACCACTAGATACCTCGTCACGCGATCTTCGATTTTGTAAAGTTTGTATGCAGTACGGCAAAAAGTCCACGAACGTTTTCCGATTTGAAATCGGCCCGGCGCGGTGTCAGTATTCGGAAATGAAACAATCGTTGCGCTGAAATTTTCATCCTACCGATGCCGCGGTGCGATGGACAATCGGAAAAACATGCAGGCATTTTATTTCAAATACTTTGAAAGTTTTAAAAAGTAGAGTTAGAAAAAGTACCAAAAACATCTGCAGCAGACAGTGACAGGGTGCGATACAGAAGAACGTGGTCAGGAGTTCATATTTTATACTTACTTTCATCATCGAAACCGGCGTTCGGCGGGGAGCCAGGTGGCGACGAGAATACCGGCGGGGCGGAACCCGGCGGGGTCCAATCTTCTTCGCCGATGCTCAGCGGCTCGCCGCTCTAAAGTCATAATAATGCGTTAGCACACGGAAGGTAGTAGGTACCTAATAGGGAAAAACGCGGATGTTATGGATTTAGAAGGATATCTACCTATTTGCATAAGTTACTACCAGGCTTACCTATGATATTGCCATTTTGTATACAAAGTTAAGAGGTTTTTATTTGCTTTGAATTGATATAAATAAAGTTAGTCAGTTGAGTTGGCAAATTAGTTAAATTAGTGAAGAGGGAGAAACACGTACCGTTCATATAAATCATTTTATCAATGAAACATCTCATTAAAGTATCAACATGGAAGCTTATTCAAGTTATAAGAACTGTCTAGATGTTAGTTCAGTTAATTAAACCGAGATAACAGTGAATGTAGTTTCGCAGAATCAGTAACAAGCTTCGAGTTACTTGATTTGCATACTGCATAAAGTTCCCGCTGCTGTCCACTAACACGTTCAAACTTGTCTATAACGTCTGATAACTTGTAGACGAGTCAACCACGCATCCTGCCGCTAACTGCGAACTAGACTTCTAACTCGGCACGTAACGAAGCATCGGTATTGGAAACTAGTTAGTCCCATTAAAATCTGTAACAGGACATTCCTGCTGGATGTCATTCATGAAACTACATACTCACCTATTTCAGCTTCATTTAGTTAGCCTAAAGAATTGATAAGTGTTTATTACCATGAACGGATGACCAAATGATCGGATGATTTATGACTACTTGTAGCAAATCCATTATTTTGCTGTAACAAAATCACCCATTGACATACGACTTCAGGTATAGTTGAAACAAAAAGGTACGATGAAACATATGACATTAATTTTAAATCTATCACAAATAGAACAGTTGCAGAAAGGAAATCGTTCTGGTAAAAGTGGACGAGATTTGCAGAAGTCCTTCCGCCGGAAACAGCGGCACAGCCTAAACTTGTTTGCGTTGGCTTGATTCTATCAACGTGCGGATGTTACAGAAAATGTTATTTTGGTCTGTATTTCATAGAAATATAATTTCAGACGTCAGCCTATAGGAAGTTCCTGGAAACGTTTTACTTTGTGATAACGAAGTTATCTGTACAAATCACAACGGTTGCTCGCTTTATTGATGTGATGTTACTAAGACAGTGGACGAGCAGAATATCCTATGATGAAGTAAATACACACACTTTCTTATCTTGACTGCTTCTGGTATGAGATAAAACCCAAAATTAACGTAAGTAATGCCAAAGCGTATGAATGATTTTTGCTGACATTGTTCTTTTTAAGATGTTTGACTGAGCTTTCTTTTTTCTATAGTTCTTCTCCAAGAATATCATCTGCACCCTGTACTATGTACTATAAATAAAGCACTGATGGTGATGATGATCCCGATCTCTGTACTCCGCAAACGCAGGGCGCCTACCACGTACCTACTGTAGTTTGTAGAGTTCCTTGAGGTAGGATTACATTCAGAAGTGGAATGTGGCTGGGTGAATGATGACGATGATGATGGCTTACCTCATCACACTCCTCCACGATGAGCGAGGGGAAGTTGCCGAAGATCCCGTTGACCTCCCCGCGCCACCAGCCATCGTCCACGCCGTGGGCATCGCGCGATGTCACGCGGATTATCTACATGCCAGGATCGCATTATTGTCAACCATCAAATTAGGCTCCTAGACATTCCCAATTACAATTTTGTTCACTGAAATTCCTCGTTACCAACTTTTGTTTGTGTTTATTTAAGTACATGCCATAATTTTAGGTTGTTGCGGGTAGTAATTTGGTGTTATTACGTTGGTACTATCTACAAAATATCGTCAATATTTTGTCAATTTATTCAGATTACCGGGAATATGAAAATATTACGATGTTCTTTATTTGGAAAGCTGCTTACTTTTTGTAATGTGTTTTTTTTTTCTAATTACCGCACAAATTTTAATTTGTGTTTAATTGTGATCAATATAAAGAATTTCCAAGATAACTAAAGAAGTTACAATATGAAAATCTTGGAGGAAAGGGGGTATGAATAGGTATCCCAATTTAATAAAACCAATCAAACTTAAAAATGTTCTAGAAATTGGCACTTACCGATCCTTCTTCCAAGCTGAGTTCGTCTGCGGCCTCGGACTCATAATCGTAGAGAGCGAAGCAGTACCCCAGGGTCGGTCCTTCGACCCTCGGCGGCTCGGGCTCGGGCTTCGGCTCCTCGACCACCGGCTCCTCGGCCTTCGGCTCTTCGGGCTTGGCCACGGGGGCCGAGATCACGGAGATCTGGTCCGGAGACTGGACCACGTCGGCGTCTTCGCCCTCCACCGTGTAGTCGACCGACGAGAACGATATCTGGGCGACCAGGCCCGGGCCAGAGGTTGAGGCCTAAAAAATACTGGGTTAACGAATGTATAAAAGACTAAGGCTGAGTTGCACCACCGTATTTTAACCGTAACAATAAAATAACCGGTGCTTTTTGTATGCAGTTTGACAGATTTTTGACGTTTGTCAAAGTTATAGTAAGATGGTGCAACTGGTGCAACCCAGCCTAACTTTTGCCCGCGGCATCACCCGCGTGAAATTTAGTTTGTCACAGATCGTCATAAATTATAGCCTACTAGCTTTACGCCTGCGGCTTCGCCCGCGTGGAATTTTATCTGTCACAGAAAAACGTTATCGCGCGCGTCTCTGTTTCAAAAACTGAGATAAAAACTATCCTATGTCCTTTCCCGGGACTTAAACTATCTCTATGCCAAATTTCGTCAAAATCGGTTCAGTGGTTTAGGCGTGAAAGCAAGACGGACAGACAGACAGAGTTACTTTCGCATTTATAATATTAGTATACATATAGACTAGTATAGATATGTTATTCTGGGTTATAAACAATAATACTGTAAAGTTCTATCAAAATCCGTTCAGTTTTTGAGTCAAATAGTAACATACATTTTAACATCCAAACATCCATACAAACTTTCGCATTTCGCACACATTAGTAGGAAGCAGGAAGGATAAGATTACCATATTATATCGATCAGGATTAATATGTAGCACTACGTAAAGATCGTAACTTGTATAATAGCGTAACGTAACAGTTAAATTTATTTTCAGGTTCACCAAACTCGAACTGAAAACTTTTTGTTTACCAAATCTACGAGTGCTACGGCATCGCGTAGCATACTCGTATATTTACTACGACTTCTCCGTACTACTACGGCGTAGTAACAACGCGTTACGTCATAGCAGTTAATTGTTGAATTATTTTTATTATAGGAGCTCTCACATACTCCTGTGAAGGTTTTTCGTGGAAATCTATTTCGCTTCTTCTATATTTTTCTTACTGTGACAAAAGCAGTTTACGTGCATTTATAGAACATGTGGGCATATTATTGATATTTAATGTTTTTCGTCCTCGCTTCCCAGTAGATCTTAGTTCATCCTGTAAAGTTTATCTTAGCACTAACGACTAAAAAAATATTTTTCACTAGTTCGCGTATCTTTCTTAACGTCTCGTAACAACGTTTCGTTAACACCATACTAAAGCCCGGTCTGTGAGCTGTGAGTAGCTACCGGGTAGCTTGGGGTCATTGGACAAAATTCTACGTGCTCGCAGACCAGACTATACAAAATAAACGTTCATAAGCTGTACAATGTACATACATATACCTGCTCCTCCCTGTCGACGTCGAGATAGTTGTGCGGCACGTAGCCTTCCTCGCCGCGGTAGTTGCGCGCGCGCAACCAGCCGTCGCCGTCGCCTTCTCCCACCACCTCTAGTTGCTCGCTCTCGATGATCGACAGCTCGTCTGGGTTCTGAGCCTGATAGCCAAATGGAAGTGTTACAGGTACACTAAGGCTGAGTTGCACCACTAACTTTGACCGTAACTATGACGATAACCGGTGCTTTTTGTATGGAATTTGACAGATTTTTGACCTTTGTCAAAGTTAAAGTACGATGGTGCAACCCAGCCTAAGTAAGCTGGAGTCTAGGGCGTGGTTACTTTGAGAATAAAATTACAAATGTTTAAAACAACTCGGATTGTAGAGGATTTAGGAGGGGGGATGAAAAGCCTACAGGCGGCATACGTGGTAATCCGCCATTGTGACGCGGCTTCCCTCGCGTGAATTTCAGCTTGTAACAGAAAAATACTTGACATCCTGTATTTCATAAGAACAACTTATGAAATGGCATGGTATGTCCACTAAACCACGAAAACATTGTTCTATGAGCGCAATATGGAGGAATAGGTAGGTGACATCCAATGAAAGCCTCTGATAACATTTAGGGAAGCTAGAAATCACTGTTTTAACGACGTTGATCACGCAAATAACCAATTAAAGAAGTTTACGGAATTCATTCACATATTTTCATAACCGCGATCCACTTACACTACAAAAACGCAAAATTCATAAATAACTTCATCCACATAATTTTCGTGTCTATAACGTTACTGGTATGATTCATAACAACTGTATCGCTAACAAAATAACCCATCACAATGCATTTCCAATGAGCAATAGTTACCTACATCGTTTCAGTATCAAGGTTCCGCTGCCCTCATATTAGTTTACGATTTACCGAGCCAAATGCAGACAGAACAATAAACATCGCGCAGTAAGCTCATTGCGCTCATTTATGGAATTACCGTAACCCAAAAGGGTTAAAGAATGTAATATGCTTGGATATAGCGGATCAATGGCTTGTTTCTGAAAAGATCCGGGGTTCGGACTACCAATAGGTACCTACTCAATGTGACTTTGAAGTCCATTGACTTATAGGACTAATCTTCCCTCTCTTTCCTATCGTAGGGACTCCAGTAAATACAGGATCTACAGCTTGACCGTAACAAATACACAACTAGTAAAATAATTTCCTTATTATTTTCAAATGTTATTCTGTGGAAATCTGTAATTAGCTGTAAGTTTCATCAGTTTTATTCATTACTAATGCATATTATTACCAGTAATTTATCGCCGTTGACTTCCCAAATAAATTAAATGAGTAAAAAAATAGAATCGGCACTGCCTAGCAACAAATAGCTGCTGAATCACTTGGCAATAAAGTGCAAGACAACATGCATGCTACTCGTACGTTATTTTGAAAAGTCCACGCACTTCACTCGCAGGTGGCGACTTGTGATTGAAAAATGAAAAAGTAAATGTCACTATGAAAATGTGGTCGCAACGCGTAACGGGATGAGGAGGAAATACTGCTACTTGTATCGATATGTATCGTATCGCAAACGATACGGCCCGTTCAGTAGAGCCTTCCTCACTATGATATTAACAGTAGAATTTGTCACTAAGTTAAATCTGTTACAAAATATGTATTGTGTTACTTGCTCAAGAGGTCTCACGTTCTCACCAAATTAAATTAAAAGGCTAAACTGGTGCAGGTTTTATATTTATAGTGCATTTCTTAGAAGGTACTTTAGCATTGGTCCCATCTTACTTGGTAGGTACAAATAATACGACATTTCTCAGTACTTGAGCATTTTATAACTTCTTGGTTCGGACTTTTTAAATGAAAAAAATAATTACATTTCTTTTTTAAATGTAAAAAATATTCCATTCACATGCTCATTTCGCGGCCTAATTATATTAGTGCCAAGCTCCGTGTGTGAATGTAGCCTAGCCTACTCCATATGAGTTTATTGTGACTTAAGTTACAGACATTTCAGTGTCAGACCAACGAACTGGGCTATGAATAGACGGCTGGCATTCGAGAGACCAATGCACTGCAGTCAAGGTCGATCAATAGGTCCAGTTATACAAAGTTGGAGAAGTTTGAAACTAAGTTGAGGGTTCGATTTAAATAAGTGATTGGCTCACATTTAGATACATAATTGAAATAGGCTGCTATTCTATTTTGAGTTAGGTATGCTAGTGGAATTGTGGATAAGGGATTTTAAGAAGGGAGACGGGAGGTGCCTGGATGCAGGCGGCGTAGGACCGGTCTTTGTGGAAATCCTTGAGGGAGGCCTTTGTCCAGCAGTGGACGTCATTCGGCTGAAACAAACGAACGAAAGAAGATGTATGTTAAACAACAAATAAAGTGGGGATGTTATGGATTTGTATGAGTAGTTTCGGTTATGAATGCGGTTACGGATATAGGAATATTATTATACCGGTTTCGGTTACGGTTACGGATATTTTTTTATTTCGGATATCCGAAAGTTTCGGTTACGGTTACGGATATCTGTGCTTTAGAATGCAATTTGCAATAGTTGTCCAACGCGGTTCATTCATGGCCGCACACTTTACATCGAATAAAAAGTAATAAAAAAAATAAAAATTGATACCTACTAGATGGCATTATAAAGGTAAATCAGGCTGTTATGCCTCAACATTAATGATATACAAAAAACTATTTTTAAACTGGCTACATCCGATATTATCCGAAACTTGTGAATCGGTTACGGTTTCGGATATTTTATTATTTCGAATATCCGAAAGTTTCGGTTTCGGTTACGGATATCCATAACATCCCTGAAATAAAGCTACTTACTGTATATGAGTACAGTGCAGTGCATTTGTACAGCGGAGCGGCGGGTGGCTCGACCGTCCCGGACGTGGTTGCGATGTCCGCCTCCGCCTCGTCCCAATTGACCTGCGTGGGGTCGTCCCAGCCTCCGGACAGTTGCTCCATGCGCTTGCGTTCTTCTTCCAAGTCTGTTAGGAAGATTATACAGGGTGTTAGGTAAATGGGTATATGAGCCTTTTCAATGAAAATTAAAATAATTAAAATGAAGATATCAATTTTCTGACTTCACCATACCATTTATATGACCATGTTAACATGGGCTAGTGTCGGCTCATATACCCATTTACCTAACACCCTTTATAGAGTGTTGATTTCAATCCTCGCCATATTCATTTAGGTGATCTATTATGACTTATACAAACGAATTATCCACCAAAAACAAAATTACAAACAAAAGTGGAATTTATAGCGAATATTTTCTGTTCAAATTAACTGTACCGTGCTCGCAATACTGCAATAGTTTACACTGCGGCACTATCGAGCTACGCGAGCTACTATCGCTCGCTTATCATGTCGATAGCCTACTGAAGGAAGTCATGTAAAGTTGTAAATAGGTATTTTTCTTTGACTAACTAAAGTTAAAGTTTGTTTTACATTTTTTTCGAAGTAGATTTTTTTTACTGATTCGTGATCAGAATAAGCTACTTAATCAATTCCCTAAATATGGCGAGTATTGAAATCAACACCCTGTATAATAGGGGAAAAAGTATAAAATTCCCCTTTTTTTTCCTAAAATAGCCAAGTCCAGTATTATTATTTTTTAAAACTTCATTTCAAGGAGTTATAATCACAAAAATGATATTTTTTTTTAATAGAAATAAATCGTCAAAAACGTTCGTCATAAGTGGTGTCCGTTTCCGTTACAGTTAATCTGAATATCTTTTTACAATAATCAATTTTCAATTTCTTTCTATAACTAGTATCCAATAAATCCACAAAATTTCATAAAATGCATATTTATTTATCTAAAAATCGCAAATATGTTTGTATGAAAAATTAAATGAAATAATTATTACGATATTATGAGATTATGAAAGAGACGATCTTAAAATGTAGTCACTGATATACGATATGAGCGTTTTAGTAGGCGCCAATCCCCTACCATTATGGTTCGAAGGCAATTTTTTTTTATTTCATTAATTTATTGATTTATTTATATGTCGATTTATTTGTTAGTTGTAAAAAAGTTGTTAAAAATTCGCCAGGGACACGCTAGTAATGTCATCCCGTTGGTCCTACTATTGGACACCCGAAAGGAATGAGCTGCTGTATCCTGGATGGTAAATTTCGAAGCCAAATAAGTACCCCTGTCCCTCACTATTGTCATGATTATTATTTTTCTTATAAACAGTTATTCAGCGTACCAACACGAGCAATGATCGGTTCGCAAACGAATGTGAATTATCGGCCATTTTTACTTCCTGCTGTAACTTCAAACTGAGTGGTCACCGTTAGGTAGGTATAATCATCTAAATAATAATAAACTACACTAAGTATTGTGGAACAATTTTGTGAAAAGAAAATACGTCACTATTCATTCTTCTATTTCTATCTCACTAAATATGCCTTAAGGGTTTTCAAAAGTTGATCGAAGCCTACAGTCTACATATTTAATTTTTGCTACAACGAGCAAGTATTTTTATTGTAAATAACATCTCGGGGATGAAATTCTACTTGTAAAATACGACAGCCTCAGGAGTTTTAAATTATTTTTATAGAAGGCAGAAAACAAACAAGATAGGATATTAAAAATGTGATACTACTCGTATTTTGTTTGCTCTAATAGAGTCATGTCAATGCTGCTTTTGGATTTTGGGCGGATAGTCTGGAAAAGTCTGAACATCCATTTACAATCAGTGTCAAAGGTACTAATCCGATACAAATTTCACCCTGCATTTGGCTTTGTCCGCTTTGCGCGTATCCAATTATCACAGAATTTTAAAATATCCCGACCTGAAAATCCTTTTAAATTTGTCCCTGGTATTTTTAAAGGCTAACTAGTTAAAGTAATTACTGATATCCCTGCTAACCCGTCTAAGTAATCAAAATATTATGATTTTTGCTCAGAGTGAGGCAGCGGTCGACGGAGATCGATCGAACTAGCGTTCCGTAAATCTCTGTCTTTTTTTAATAATATAGCCGCGTTGAGGGACTGCTAAGAAGCTGGAAACGCGTTCATCTATTTTCTGACTAGTTATTTGAGTTAAAAGGCCAAGGTGATATTTTTTTACTTTAAAAAAATTATCAAAGTCCATTTAGGAGCTTTTATGCCACGGACAGTCCTAAAACACAGATGCCAAACTTATAACACCCATTATAGGTTAAAACGACAAATTGTGATAATCGCGCGCGGCAAAGCTCGCGAGTTTAATTTCGTGGAACGATCGTAATATTATAACCCTTATCAAAGAAATATTATTTTTATAACCAGATTATAGAATCTGGTTCTAAGAATAATAATATGAAATGAAATTCTTTCTATGGAGAAAGATTTCTTTCTATGGAGAAAGAATTTCATTTCATATTAATAATAAATAAATTATAGGAGGCGGATACGTAAAGCACTTGTGGCTAGAAGTGACAGGGCTTTGTACGTTTCAGAGCTGTCACTAAGGTGCTCGATTGATTGATAAAATGGAATGTATAGCCTGACCAGGAACATAAAAACCCTGGCATAGAGGCGCTTCAATTGCATTTGATAGTGCAACACTGAGTACAGTCGTACATGTGTTAAATTAATAGGCTAAATTTATGTATCAGGATTCAGGATTACGGGCTAATTTGATATTTTCATAAATTAACGAAAAATATTATTAAAGGTAACCTGGTTTAAATAAATTAAATGAAACCATCAATCGAGCTAGTAGGATTTATTATTTTATTATTCATCAATAATCAAATTCAGAACTTGAATATTCAACTGCAATGTCTGCTCATGAACCCTTCAAACTCGGTACTTCTTTCCCAATTCCATAAAATTCAAAACTTAGAAATTGACAAAAAACATTAAAATAAGTAGTTGAAACAGACTACAGCTAATTTTCCTAGTGGACTGTACTATACGATAAACATGTCAGTCAATTTGACAACCTTTGTCGGAAACATTATTCAATGAAAATATTGTCCGAACCCTTAGTATTTCTCTTCGACAAATACATTAACACACCGTGAACCACTTTTCTTTCACGACTATAAAAATATTTCAGCAATTTAATTCACAAAATCAATTGCAAACATTTAAAATAAAGTTTGTTTACACTTTGACAACAATAGACTGACATGCAAGGTGACATGTCAATGAAGTTTTCAGTTACTGTTGCCATTAAAAGAAATTAGTACCATTAGTTTTCCGCAACATGGCGAGGGTTTTTATGTTCCTGGTCAGGCTATAAACGGAATATTTAAAAGCAACAGCTGTTTATAATGTCCAGTTGACGATCGGAAATGTTAATTTAATATAGCCTCGTGTAAGCAATGTTATAATTAAAATAATGCATGTCAGGGCCGATGAAATAAATGAAGATATTATCGTTGCAATAAAATATTGAATCAACGATACCTACATACTTGTACTTGTAAGTTGATGAAAGTGTTAAGTATTTAATCTTCTGAAATCCACCCACAGCTTTCGCGAGAAACTAATTTAAGTTTCAAAGTTGCTTTCAAGGCAAATCTGTTTAAAGTTCAATATATTTTCTTATATCCGCACTAGGGTGGTCNTAATCCGCACATTAAAGTATTTTTCTTTAATGGCTCGTTCATTGCTAAAAATAAATCGACGGTTAACTATTTTGATTAGAATCCCATTGGTACATTTGACTGCGCGAGGAGCATTTTTAGCACTAACACGAAGAATCAATTACGCTCATCTCTATTGATACAGAGTATAGTCCGTAAAACTTTTTAAGTAAAACCACAGCGTTACTTATTTATAAATTTGAACATGGTGAAATAAAACAAAAAATTACTAAGTGAAACTGTAAATCTATGCTGAAGTTGCCAACGACTGCTGTTTCAAATTCCGGTAGGTCCGTAAACATCGCAGCATTGAGGTTCCATTGCAAATGCTGGCACGACAAACTTGGCTTCTGTTGAGGTCTAGTGACCTCTTGTCGCGACCTTTTGCCTGGCAAGAACTTGTCTTCAAGCAGCCCCAAGTTAGGTCGGCAGACACCGACTCTCGAGTGTTTACTTTTCACACCTCAAGCAAACTTGCAGAGTTCCCAGCATGTTAACTTTATATTATAACTACGCTAGTTTCAAGTGCCGGTTCACGGGTTATGGTTTTAGTGGCGTAGGTATGATACAAAGCGGGCAATTTATCAGCAAGTCAGTTCTGATTACTTTCGATATTTAGAGGTGAGAGGTGCAAAATAAATAATAACAACTCAGTTTTATGGAGCTGGAACATTGGCGATCGGGATTCTTTTAAACTACTCATCTTCTTCTGCACGACTGAGAATTACATGCTGATGATACCAGCATGGACTCAAATCAAAAATGATCTTTTTGATTTGAGTCCATGATGAAGCAGCTGCAGCTGATGATGAAGCAGCTGCAAGTGAAGTGTGACCTGAAATGCCTAAAGTTAACCCATCAAAAATGGTTTAGATTATTATTATTGCTAGGCTGATGTGGCGGCTTCGTTCTCTATGTTGTCACTGTCGGAGCACGGTTGGTCCTATATGGAATAAACTAGAATGTTAAAGTAAGGAACAACATTTACTTGGATTACCATCTACTTCATCTTCACGATCGTCATCCTGCTGCGAAGAGCCGGAGGTGGTGCGCTGGTGGCCGGTCCCGGTTGGCCCGGCAGACGTGGCGGCTTCGCCCTCCGTGTTGTCGCTGTCGTAGAACGAGTCGGAGCTTGGTTGGTCCTACGCGGAAGAACAGAAGCAGGGGAAAAAATAATTTTGCAAGTGTTTACAGTATTGTTTTAGGTGTAAAATCAATGTATCTAATATGTTTGTCTTTTTTAATATTGTTGCTTTTGGAACACGATTGCATTTGAAATAATCAATAAATGCTAGACATAATTTCTTGAAAACTACATTATTTAGCCCGTAACCAAGTTAGTGTTTTCTGTGTAGGTAATTTGATTTTTAATAAGTTTGATATTAACAAATAAAGTAACAAAGTTTGCGAACTGCGAACGACATAGGTTCTATTTGCCGCACAATATTTACAGAAAAGACAAACAAGACTTGTTATGTGTTGACTGAGGAGTTTCAATAACCTCTTTATTAATAACATATTTTATCAGTAAAGAATTTTATGTTTTTTATGTTAATATTCAAGTTTAATAAAGCATCATGTATCAGGCAGCAAGGCTCTGAAAACGCAGCGTCGAGCGACGACATCATAAATGTAGCAGGAAGACGCTGGTCGCAGGCCGCTACCAATCGGTCAAAATGGAAATCATTGGGGGAGGCCTATGGTCAGCAGTGGACGTCCTATCAGTGCCTCTTGCTCTTCGAGTATCCACGAACGACCAGTGTCGTGGTGTCCATTAATACCGTTTCGGTGACACGCACATTACCTACTTTATTTAGTTTTATGCCCAGAACAGACGGTGAAACGCAACTGCAACGAAACTGCAACTGCTAGTTACTTTTGAGTTGCATCTAAGTTTCTGCCATAGCGTCCGTTGAGAGACCACACATGACGCGACCAGTTTGAAATTTTCAGTTCCAGTTTCATTCATCAGAATCACCAGAAACTTGCAGTTTCGTTGCAGTTGCGTTACACCGTCTGTTCTGGGCCTTAGTTTTGTTTTCATTTTCTTGATGTTGTTTTGTGTCGCTGAATAAAACATTACATTTTCAAATTTTTTCATTTTCATTTTCAAATGATGATGATGTAAGCATGATGCTTTCATCGTACTACTCACGGCGGCCCCAGAAGCGTCGGTGCGCACGCTCAGCAGGCTGCTGCTCCGGGGCAGCGTATCCTGCACCGCAAGCAGGTCCACCTCCTTCAGCCACTCGTCCACCGGCGCGCCGCTCACGCGCAGGCACTCCAGCCGCGCCTCGTACTTCGCCTTCGACGTCTCCGAGCGTCGAATGTTCGCGCGAAGCTCGTCCATTCGCACCTCCAGCTCCGGCCCGTTCGGGTCGTTCGGGTCCACCTAAATGATATTTTGTTTGTGAATGATGCAAATCAACGCTTCACAGCAAGGCTGCTCAACCCTAGACCCGCGGGCCACAGTATATCCCGCGAAAGAATTCTAAGTGGCCCGCGCTCGAGTTTTTTCTTTACGCTTGTCCTGAGAATAACTGAAATGTGAAATGTAGTGGCCCGTCGTTAACGACTGAATCCACCCTTTGGCCCGACTCTTCAAAAGGTTGAGCAGCCTTGCTTTACAGTGAAAAATGTCGCTAGCGATAAAAATTCTAAGTTCAAAAACATCAGATAACACAGATTCTTATTTAAGTTAAGACAATTACAATATTATATAAATCATTAAGATTTTATACAAATTACAAATTTTGCTTAAACGTAGAATACATATAAATACATATACTAATTCATGGGTTTTTTAAATAAAACAAATCGTAAGTTTTTGAGACACTTTTATTTTGTTATATATACTACCTACTAATTTACTAACTGATGAAAAGTAAGCGCTCTGCTATCGTAATATGACTGCTGTTAAGACTTATAACAAACTATTCGATTTCATTTGCCACTACTCTACTAGTTATACTACGTACTGCCATGTATGACACCTAATTTGGATTTGATTGAAATACAAACCAGGGTTGAACTTTGAATTTTCAGTGACGCCGAACCGAAATAAATAATTCGCAAGTGAAACCCCAGGCTAGCTAAAAATGTTCAGTGACCGTGAACTAGCACACTGAAATTCAATCGAGAGTTTATATTTGCAATGGTCAAGGCGAGCAGCCGCCGGATCGTTCGTCGCCCTGTAAAACTTTTATTAGGCACTTTTGGGTATTTAAATTGGCTGATACAGATGAGATTGTAATTAACTATTGAAAACATATTGGGAGTAACAATTCTCAATATTATACCTCCCTATATTGATATCCTTCCTTACACATTATGGGTGACACGTTTTTAATAATAAAATCGTCACTTGTTTTGTTAAGGTTTGAATAGATAAACAAAAACTAAAAGTACTAAAGTGTACCTACGGGCTAAAAACATAAGTACCTACATGCCTGAAGTGACATATTTTTCAACCTTATCTTAAGCTGTCCCGCAGTTGAAATTGTCATTTTATTACAGGCAAATGCCTCTCGAGTATTATTTATAGCCTGCTTCACCTACTTGTCATTATTGGCAGTGAACCGTTCACCTAGAAACTTGATATACACTGTCAAGGAATTGACTTTGAGACTCGGTCTTGCGATGAAAGGTCTCGTATCAATGACACGCTACGGTAAACTGTTGATTTCTTGCTTTGAATTGTTCAAAGTTTTCAAACTTTAGTAGTTTAGATTGTTGGTTGTTGTTTGCGAAATGTGGCGTCAAAGCAAGTGTACTTTAACAATCATAGCTTTGTTTTACGATCATCGATTAATCAATGAATACATCCTATAGCACTTAGGGTATTAGTTTATCTGAAAAGGATAACTGACTTACATTTCTTAAACTAATAGTTCCCGAATATTGCTGCCATCGATGTTTTCTAGTTGGAAGGCTGTATCACCTGTCTCAAACCTTAAGGTAGGTCCATAATACTGATATAGGTAGTTTTGCAGTAGCGCACTGTTACAGATAGCCCTCGCACCCTATATTGCTTACTTGACATTCCGCCTTTTGCCGACTCATCCTTTTCCATCCATAGCCTGCGATCCCTCGCATCTCCACGCC